>NC_044402.1:118709795-118834281 GCF_006542625.1 Nomascus leucogenys | reverse complement strand
AGAGCTACCTCCACGACACAATAAAACCTTGCAGCCCTGGCTGGGCGCGGTGGCTCACGCCTGTAATCCCAGCACTTTGGGAGGCCGAGGCGGGTGGATCACGAGGTCAGGAGATCGAGACCATCCTGGCTAACATGGTGAAACCCCATCTCTACTAAAAATACAAAAAATTAGCCGGGCGAGGTGGCGGGCACCGGTAGTCCCAGCTACGTGGGAGGCTGAGGCAGGAGAATGGTGTGAATCCCGGGGGGCAGAGCCTGCAGTGAGCCGAGATCGTGCCACTGCACTCCAGCCTGGGTGAAAGAACAAGACTCCGTCTCAAAAAAAAAAAACAAAAAAATCACAAAAAACCTTGCACCCATCCTCCAAGCCCATGTGTGATATGATTTTTCTGGTACACTAGGGCAAGAACTTGGGATACAGAAAGGCCTCTGTCCTTGTGATAAGGCAGAGGATCTAATTGAGCTGATTAACACAAGCCACCTGCAGATGGCAAAACTGAATGAGCACAGTGTAACACATGCCCACTGGGGTTTCGGGAGCTGTAAACACTCAACCCATACTGCTCTCTCCTGGGCTCCTGTCATGGTTCCTCACCTTGGTGCTTTAGGCCTAGGGATAGTGACTGCTCCCCACTGTCACGGTCCTTAGGGTACTGAATTTCACATTACTTTCCCCAAATCCTTCCCACACTGTTGTTCAAGGTCCCTTTATTCAATTCTTACTGAGGTTAATAAAACTCTCTCTCCTTGCCTAGCTCAGGTGCACTGCCTAGTTTCTGCCAGGAAACTGGGGATTATCCATAAATCTGTATTTTAAACAAGAAGCCCATTTTATTATATTTTATTTTATTTTAAGACAGGGTCTTGCTCTGTCATCCCAGCTGGAGTGCAGTGGCATGATCACAGCTCACTGCAGCCTCCACCTCCTGGGCTTAAATGATCCTCCCATCTCAGCCTCCTGAGTAGCTAGGACTACATGTGTATGCCACCATGTCTGGCTAATTTTAAACATTTTTTGTAGAGACGGGAGCTCACTGATGCTCAGGGTGGCCTCGAACTCCTGAGCTCTAGCAATCCTCCTCCTGCCTTGGCCTCCCAAAGTGCAGGAATTACAGGCAGGAACCACCTGGCCAAGAAGCCCATTTTAAGCATGGAGTATTTTAGAAATGCTGTCCCGTGGCCATCAGTGGCGCCTAGTTCTTTTTTGGTCAAATATCAACAAGCCTCTTTATTGCTTAACTCATTTGGACTAAGGAGATATTTTTCAAAAAGCAACTTTACCAGGAAATGAAGTAAAAAAAGGAATATGAATATTGTTCAAGAAAGAATATAAAACACAGAAATGGTCATGTCCACAAAGCCCAGCCTCCTTGTCTATAAGGAGGCCTGTGCAGACCCCTCCAAAATCAGCCTCAGCTCCTTCATTTTTGGAAAAATCGAGCCCCAACCAAATAAATGGAAACAATGCAAAACTGTACAAACCAGTGATGAATGCTACCCCATCCTCCAGTTCTCTCCAGCCATAACTCCAATTGACAGCTTGGTATATGTTCTCTCAGACATTTTTCTGAACATTTGCAAACCCAAATATAGATTAGAGTGTTTTTTACACAGGCAGGTAAGCCATTTACTACACATGCTGTTCTACCTTCCATTTCCTTTTTTGTTGTTGCAGTTTTAAACACTGTATTTGAGCAAACAGCAATTCACGAATCATCTGCCTTCCTTTTCCATTCAGCATTATTTATTGAAGATCTTTCCATGTCCATTCATAGAACTACTTCATTATTTTTATATTATATTATATTTAATTAACTTTTTTTTTTTTGAGACCGAGTCTCCCTCTGTCACCCGGGCTGGAGTGCAGTGATGTGATCTCCGCTCACTGCAACCTCCGCCTCCTGGGCTCAAGCGATTATCGTGTCTCAGCCTCCTGAGTAGCTGGGATTATAGGCACCTGCCACCATGCCTGGCGAGTTTTAGTGTTTTTAGGAGAGATGGAGTTTCACCTTCTTGGCCAGGCTGGTCTTAAACTCCTGAGCTCAAATGAGCCACCTGCCTCGGTCTCTCAAAGTGCTGGGATTATAGACATGAGCCGCTGTGCCTGGCCCTACTTCATTATTTTTAAATATTCTTTTAAAGAACAGTTTACTGGGATGTCACTAATCTATTATCAGATTCAGTCTGTCCTAAGAATGCCATCCAGTGAATTTTAGTAAATTTACAGAGTTGTGCAACCATCACCATAATCCAGGTTTAGGATATTTCCATCACTCCAAAGGGAACCCTGGTGCCTGTTTGTAGTCAATCACTTTTCCCACCCTCAACCCCAGGCAACTGCTCATCTGCTTTTTGTCTGTATAGATTTGTCTTTTCCGGACATTTTATATAAATGGAATCATACTGATCAGCGGCTTCCACTTTGCATGTTTTATTTTTATTTTATTTATTTATTTTTTGAGACAGAGTCTTGCTCTGTTGCCCAGGCGGGAGTGCAATGGCACAATCTCTGCTCACTGCAACTTCTGCCTCTCTGATTCAAGTGATTCTCTTGCCTCAGCCTCCCGAGTAGCTGGGATTACAGGTGTGCACCACCACGCCTGGCTAATTTTTGTATTTTTAGTAGAGACGGGGTTTCACCATGTTGGCCAGGCTGGTCTCGAACTCCTGACCTCATGTGATCCACCCACCTCAGCTTCCCAAAGTGCTGGGATTACAGGCGTGAGCCCACACCCGGCCGTACTTTCCATGTTTTAAAAATCATGTTCAAGCCACTGCATTCACAGTATTCCACAGTGTGGCCGCACCTTCAAAGTGTTTCTAACCAATTCCCCACTGATGAATATTTAGGTTGTTTCTGAGCTTTGACTTCTATAAAAAATGCTGTGATGAATATTCTGTACACATTTGTCCACCTAGATGTGTATTTCTATAGGATAGATTTATAGTAGTATAATTCCTGGATGAGAGATTGTATGCATTAAAGTATATATCACAAAATTGCCTTCTTGAAAGATCGTTCCTAATTCCTCTCCTACTGGCAGTGGATGATAATATCTTCTAGTCTGGTGAATTCTGATCCCCAAACTATACAACACAACAGCTTGCAGTCCACTTCCTGCAGTGGTTCCTTGAAATGACCCAGGTTGTCCTTTTGTTCTTTCGATCACTGTTTCTTTATTTTTTCCTTCATTTTAATGATTAAAAACACTTTTATTGTGAATAGCATACATACTACAGGTTACAGAAAACTAACATTTATAGCTTAAAAAATAATAATATAATGGCTCTTAAGCTGTATCATGTAGGATAAGAGAGAGGACATTATCAGTGCCCTCTAAAGCCCCCATATGTTCCTCCCTTTCCCGACCCTTTAATAAATATCACCTGAACCTTTGTGGGAACCGTTCTTTTTCTTTAGAGTTTGCACATAAGTTTGTGCAGAGGATTTGTATTGAGTCAGCATAGATAAGATAGAACTGTATTTCCCAAAATTCTCTTCCTTTCATGTTTCCAGGTCAGCGAGGGGCCAGAAGGGACCTTGTATGTGAGATCTGGAAGGTGGAAGTGGAGCAGCATCTACATTCTGTTTCAGCTCAGGAAGGTCCGTGCAAGGCACCAGACACCACCATATGATGTCACTTATCTGCCGGCTCCTGTAGGCGTGGGGCCTGAGCTGGCCTGCAGCCCCTCAGGTGTGGGTTTACCTGCTTGGTGCAGGTGCTACCTTCTCCACAGGCCATTCACATACTGAACTTGGACCAATGCAGGTATCAGCCTATCCTGGTAGGTTCCAGCTCCTCCTCACTATTCCCACTTTACATCCATCTTTCCTTCCCGGCTGTCCATCCTACCAGCTTCACATCCCAGCCACGAAACAAAGCCAACAGCCTGACACTAATGGTTTAGCCAGTTCCCACAGTTGCCTGTGGTCAAATGCCTGTCACAAATTCCTCCTCCCAGTGGTTTTGCTTCTCTAATTGGCCCCTGCCTGATAAGATATGTGTCCTCTGTAGAGGGGTTAGTTGTGCCTGTCTCTGAATTTTGTGTTGGGCTCTGATTGCGTCTTTATTTATTTATTTATTTATGAGATGGAGTTTCACTCTTGTTGCCCATGCTGGAGTGCAATGGCGTGATCTCAGCTCACTGCAACCTCCGCCTCCCAGGTTCAAGTGATTCTCCTGCCTCAGCCTCCCATGTAGCTGGGATTACAGGTGCCCACCACCACACCTAACTAATTTTTCTGTTTTTAGTTAGAGACTGCATTTCACCATGTTGGCCAGGTTGGTCTCGAACTCCTGACCTCAGGTGATCTGCTCTCCTCGGCCTCCCAAAGTGCTGGGATTACAGGTGTGACCAACTGTGCCTGGCCACGATTGTGTCTTTAACTGTGCTGCCTGCCAGCCGAGAATAGGAGAACCCAGCCTGAGGCTGCTCCCACGCCTGTGGCCCTGATCCTCCGCTGGGCCTTGATGACTGAGAGTCCAGCAACCCCAGCTCCAGGCGCAGATGAGTGCAGGTGCAGAAAATGTAGACTGGTCTTACTCGTGTGAGTGAAATGGTCTGAAAAGGTCATATCTACATGTAATTTTCCATCTTGTCTGTCAGGTGCTCGAACCGAAAAGCAAAAATTGGGTAAAAAACGAACTGACTAGGAATCTTATTTCAGCTCCACTACTGTCTAGCCATGAGATTTTGGCCAGGTGGCTTTGGTAAAACCTCAGTTTCCTCATTTATGTATGGAAATGGGGATCTTCAGTCCTCTTTGACAGACTGAGCAGGCAGATCAGGCAGAAAGGTGCTGGACCCTGAGACCTTGGGACTCAGGCTCAGAAATATCAGAGGGAAGAAAGAAGTTAACAACTCAAAAGCAATCCCCAGAATCGCCTGTCCTAGGGATGGCGTGTTTGGTAAATTATTTGTGCCAAGACTGTTCTTATGAGAGAGAGTCTGAAAGAGAGAGAGAGACAGAGACAGAGTGAGAGAGAGAGAGAGAGGAGATAGAGATGAATAACAGAGTTCACGTAAGCGTAATTTAATCTCTGCCTCATTTTCCTAGGCCGATGGTATCCTTTTATTATCCTCGGAGAACCGTGTTTCCTCCAGTCCTTATTAAAGAGCAGAGTCCTGAAACCAGAGTGAGGCATAATTTGGCCTCCTCCCTCTGGGAGTCGTCTCAGGGAGCCACCTGGTCCATCAGCCTTGTCCAGGCAGAGCACCATTGGTTCCTCTGGCAAGTCAGGTCCTTGGTAAATACACGTTCCCCTACATTTTCCTGCTACTGAATCAGAAGCTGTTCCGAAGACTCAGCCAGAGCAGTTGTGTCATGCTTGGTTCTGAGTTTAGCAAGTGCCCAGCCTAGAATGAACAGGAAAGAAGGGATTGTTGTTGCTGAATGCAATAGGAAAGGCACTTTTGTGGCTTTTTAGTGGAAGTTCTTTGCCCCTCAAGCCCTCCCGCTCAAAGGTGTGATCCTACCTCCCTGTTTTCTCCTAGATTTAGTCGTTAACCTGAAGGGGGTTGTTTGGGAACTGCAGACGTTCAGTTCCTCTTGTCTCCTTCCTTCCTTCTCAGGCTGCTGAGACCCAGAGCCCCTCTTGACAAAGACCCTGCAGAGACAAGCCCTAGGAATGCGAGCTCCCCCAGGGCAAGGCACTGTCTGTCTTGGTCTCTGCTGTATCTCCCCACTCTCCGAAAAGTCAGCATTCCATGCTGTTGGAGGCATGATTCGAATCTTTTGTTTTCTCCTAATGACAGATTATAAACCACTTCCCCATTCTGCATTCGGGCTGTCCTGTCAAACCTGGAATGATGGGTGTGTGCTTGGGTGGGAGAGAGGGAAGAGGGTAGGGCATTCACAGTGGGTGCTGCTGGCTGAGCTGGGAGAGCTCTCTGCCTTCCTGCTACCTGATCAGGGGGATTTGGTGAACTTACTCAACCCTCCGCACCTTCTAACTCTAAGTCTCACCTGACACTCCTGACTACTGCTTCACCCAAGGACATGAGATGCCCTGGAGCATCCCAGAACACATTTCTTTCCATGATGCATGGTCTACAGCAGGAAGCTTGGGTTGGGGTGAGGGGACGGCAAGGCTGAGCTCCATCTCTATTCCATCCTTTTCTCTATGACGCAGCAAATAACAAAGAGATTTGCTTCTTGTAAAGATTCTCACCCAAGACCTCCGCTCACCCTTGCCCCACCGCTCTGTAGCAATTTGGAAGCAGTAATATAAACACCCAAGTAAAAACGGTTTATTAAAAAAAAGATGTTGAATGAAATCATTTAACAAAAAATATAGGCAGGTGGTTCCAGCCTTGGTTTAATCAGCCTTGGTGATTAAAGTACCTTTTGGGGCTCAGGTTTTTTTTTTTAATTGATATAAAATATACATAACAAAATTGACCATTTTAACCATTTTTAAGTGTCAATTTAGTGGCATTAAGTCACATTGCTGTACAACTATCACTACTGTTCATCTTGAGAACTTTTTCAACATCCTAAACATAAACCCTGTGCCCATTAAACTGTCACTCCTCATGCTCCCCTCCCCTCAGTCCCTGGTAATCACTGTTCTGCTTTCTGTCTCTGTGAATTTTTTCACTCTCAGTACCTCATGTAAGTGGAATCATAAACTATTTATCTGTTGATGTCTGGCTTATTTCACTTAGCATAAAGTTTTCAAGCTTCGTCCGTGTTGTAACATGTATGAGTACTTCATTCCTCTTTCAGGCTGAAGGATACTTCGTTATGTACATATCACATTTTGTTTAGTCATTCATTCATTGATGAATATTGTACATATCACATTTTGTTTAGCCATTCATTCATTCATTGATGAACATTTGGGTTGCTTCTGCCTTTTGGGTCTTGTGAATAATGCTGCTATGAATATTGGTGTACAAATATGGGTTCAAATCCCTGCTTTCACTTCTTGTGGGTCAATTCCTAGAAGTGGAATTGCAGGATCATGTGTTAATTCTATGTCCGATGTTTTGAGGAAAGCTGCCATACTGTCTTCTGCAGTGGTCGCACCATTTTACATTCACCCCAGCAACGCTCGAGAGTTCCAGTTTCTCCTTTACATCTTCATGGACTGAGACAGAGTCTCACTGTCGCTCAGGCTGGAGTGCAGGGGCACGATCTCAGCTCACTGCAACCTCTGCCTCCCAGGTTCAAGCTATTCTCCTGCCTCAGCCTCCCAAGTAGCTGTGATTACAGGCACTCACCACCATGCCCGGCTAATTTTTTTTTTGTTTTTTTGTATTTTTAGTAGAGACAAGGTTTCACCCTGTTGGCCAGCCTGATTTTCTTTCTTCTGATACTAGCCATCCTAACGAGTACGCAGAGCTGTCTCACTGGAGTGTAGATTTTCACTTCTTAGAACACAGAGTGCCATGGGCTCAGGGGCAGGATGGACAGAGCTCCAGCAAGTGACGTAGTAATTATGGCAAGGGGTGAGGCACCAGGGCAGGCTTTCTAAACCATGCAAGGGAAACTAGTAAGGACATGGCCTCCTCTGCTTCCTGCGACCACAATGGGGGCTGCACTAACACCGAGATCAAGAAGAACCAGTGGACATGAGGCTTGGAATGCGACTGTGAAGAGAAGGGAGGAACCCCACGGGGCTGCACTTAGGCAGGAGGTCTTAGAGAGTAGTGGAAGTGTGCCCTGAAGAAGAGCCAACAAAGGAAGGCCTGCTGTCTTTGGGCAGGGAGTCCTTGCTGATCAAGCCATGTATGGCTAGAATCTTGAGGAGTCCATGGCGAAACTTCTGGCCAATGAAGGCGTAGATGAGGGGGTTGAGGCAGCTGTGAAGGATGCCCAGAATATCAGTGGCATCCAGAGCCCGGTCGATGTCGTTGCGGCGCTCACAGGTCTCCTGGATCACCCCGGTCCTCATGAGGGTGTCTGCCAGCAGGACCAGGTTGTAGGGCAGCCAGCAGAGCAGGAAGATGAGGACGACAGCAAAGATGACCCGCATGGCCCGGTGCTTCTGCCCTATGTGGGCCTTAAACAGCGTACGGAGGGTGAATCCGTAGCAGAGCAGCATGATCAGCAGTGGCACAATGAAGCCAAAGGTCTGGGGCAGGATCCGTAACAGCATTCGCCAGTTTGCTGTATTGTTGCCCATGTCCTCATAGCAGACTGGGCTGACATTGGGTGGGTAAATGGTCCTGCGGAAAAGTAAGACAGGCAGGGCCAGGAGAAAGGACAGACCCCAGATGCTGAGACATATGAACTTGACCAAGTAGCGCTTCTGGGTCAGTGTGCGTGTGGCATGGACAATGGCCAGGTAACGGTCCACACTGATGCAGGCCAGTAGCAGGATGCCACTGTAGAAGTTGACTTCCTTCAGGAGTGAGACCACCTTGCACAGGAATGTGCCAAAAATCCAGCCACTCATCTTGGAGGCAGCCCAGATGGGCAAGGTCAGGGCAAAGAGTAGGTCGGCCAAGGCCAGGTTCAGCAAGTAGACATCAGTGACGGAGCGGCCGATCCTGCTGTATAAGATGACCAGCATCACGAGGGAGTTTCCCAGCAGGCTCAGCAGGAATACCAGGGCATAGATAACGACCACAAAATACTTGTTGATTTCCAGGGATTCTGGTTCACATGGGGCAGCATCTAGTAGAAAAGGGGGCAGTTCAGAGCTGTAACTGTAATTACTAAAATCTTCACCTTTCATGAGATCTTCAAAGCTGGGACTCTCCATGTTAATATCTTCTATTTTTGAGGTAAACTTATATCCTGACCTATAGAAGAGAGATGAAGGTTACTGCACAATAAAATCCCCATATTCTTGCCCATCCACCCAAGAAACTGGGATAGGATTCTTTGTGCTGGCTTGAATATTACATTGAAGTAATTTTTCCCTTCAAATTTGTAAGTGGTAGCTCTCAGGTTATGAGATAAATTTGGTGATAAATGGTACATTTTATGAAAGGACCATAGTTCTCTTTAATATAAGAGAGACATTCTTAGCATTTCTTTTAGCATTACCGTCACCTAAAACTGTGTAGAAAGTTCTCTTTGGATAATCCCCACAGAACCCTCAATACTACCTGGATCCTTCAGTGGCGAGCATCTTTGGCTAACAAGGCTGGGTTTAATGTTCAGAAATGTGAGATGTCACCCAGTTCTTTTCTTTTGTCTTAGAAATGGGGTCTTGTTGTGTTGCTCAGGATGGTCTTAAACTCCTGACCTCAAGTAATTCTCCTGCTTCTGTCTCCCAAAGTGCTGGGAACATAGGCATGAGCCACTGCACTCAGCCCCATTCAGTTTTTAATCAGGGGATTAAGCAGGAACTCCAAATGGGCTGTACCCTCAGAAAACATCGTGGTTTGACTATAAAGCTGAGACACGAATCCCTTTGTTCAATTTTCTAAAAGTTATTTTAAAAGACGTATTCTGGAAAATGGTTTGAACAATTGTGGCATGGAGTTTTGGAAGGCTCGAGCTAGCAGAATCTTCAGTTAATTAGTAAGGCCCAGCGTTTCTCTTTTGGGTAGAAGGAGACCTGCTTTGGGAATGTGTGTGTAGTTTGGAAAAGTATATTAAAAATAATAAGCAAGCAGGCTGCCTGATTCTCCCTGTGGGTGGAAATGTAACAGGTTATTTGGGGAGCTCTGGGCAGCCATGTGCCACCATGTGGGATGAGCAGACACAGCCAGTCTCCTCCCCAATAAGAGAGAGGGGCAGCAGGAAGCAGAGAAGACAGGGGTTGCACTACCCTTGCTTGGTGGCTCCCCAGCCCTGCTGGGGACCCTTCCTGCCCTGCATGTGTGTGCCTCCATCCAGCTCTGACTCCCCTGTTCCCCTCAGATTTAGTCTAGCTCCCCGGGCTCTGCCCTTGCCACAGGGACAGCACAGATCCTGCTCTGGGGAAGCCTGGGTGTAGAGGGTGGGCTGCAGCTATTCAAAAATATTATCCCAGTGGTGGCTCACACCTGCAATCCCAGCACTTTGGGAGGCCAAGGTGGCAGGATCATTTGAGGTCAGGAATTCGAGACCAGCCTGGCTAACATGGTGAAACCCTGTCTCTACTAAAAATACAAAAATTAGCCAGGTATGGTGATGTGCGCCTGTAATCCCAGCTACTTGGGAGGCTGAGGCACAAGAATTGCTTGAACCCAGGAGGTGGAGGTTGCAGTGAGCCAAAATCACATCACTGCACTCCAGCCTGGGCAACAGAGCGAGACTCTGCCTCAAAAAAAAAAAAAAAAAAATCCCAGTTTCTCAAAGAAGAAGTCAACTAAAGCAATCTAGCTCCCTAATTAGCTTCTTTCTGAACCACAAAATAGATCACCTTCTGGCCATTGCCTTAGAGTAAGGGATGACCATCCTACCACCAACCATGTCCAAGTCCGTAACTTACCCCCAAAATGGAACCCAGTGTCAGAGAAAAACCAGGAAGTTAAAGGTCCCAGAACCCACTTCACACTCACCAGGCTGGGCACACTCAGAAAAAGATGCCCAAGAACAATGTGGGTGAGGAAGTGGAAAAGTCAGAACTCTCCCACATTGCAGGTGGGAATGTAAGATGGTGCAGCTGCTTTGAAAAACAGTTTAGCAGTTGCTCAAAAAAGTTAAACATAGAGTTACCACATGAATCAGCAAACCCCACCCTAGGTATATACCCGAGAATTGAAAGCTATTGTTCATAGCAGCATTCATCATTAACGCCAAAAAGTGGAAACAAACCAAATATCCATCAGCTGATGAATGGACAGAAAAATTGAGGAACAGTCATGAGCAACTGAAAGACTTTTTGGTCAATGACACAACACAAATACCACAGTGGTCCCATAAGATTATAATACTGTATTTTTAGTGTTCTTTTCCTATGTTTATATATACAAATACCATTGTGTCATAATTACCTATAGTATTTAGTAGAGTAACATGCTGAATAGGTTTGTAGCCTAGGAGCAGTACTCTTTACCATATAGCCCATGTGTGTAGTAGGCTATAACATCGTATACTCTACGATGTTCACATGACATATTTCTCAGAATGCATCTGCATTGTTAAGCAACTTATGACTGCATTATGTACAACAGAATATTATTCAGCCGTGAGAAGGAATGAGGTACTGATACACAATACAACATGGATGAACCTTGAAAATGTTAGTCTAGGTGAAAAAAGGCAGACATAAAAGTTTTCTTATTGTGTGATTCCATGTATGTGAAATGACCAAAATAGGCAAATGGGTAAGAATTGGTAGAGACAGAAAGTAGATTGGTGGTTTCCAGGGTCAAGGGGAGCTGGGAGAGGAATGTTAATGACTATGGAGTATTTCTTTTGAGTGATAAAAGTGTTCTGGAATTAGTGGCAATGGTTGTAGAATATGCTAAAAACTTCAAATGAGTGACTTTTGTGGTATGTGACTTATGTCTCAATTAAAAAAAAAAGGTTAATCAAAGGGTACACAGCCTTGCAAAGCAAATACAAATATTACAGCAATAACAACAAAAGTCCCAGGGAGGATTCCTTTTTAGCAGAAAGGAAGTCTCTATTGTCATCAATCATATGTAGCAAAGAAGAAAGCTGAAGAAGATTAAGCAAAACTGGAAAAATAATGCCACTTTTCCCCCAGGAGTGATGGAATTCTTAGCCATCACCTTCCTGACAAGTTTTTAGTTTCTCTTTTAAGAGTTAGGGGCCAGATACATTGCCTTCCCAGCATGCCAAGGCAACTGACAGAGAAGATTCTATCTGTTGTAATGTACTATACCAGATTACAGCAATAAAAGTTAACATTTGGGCCGGGCGCAGTGACTCCCAGCACTTTGGGAGGCTGAGACGGGCGGATCATGAGGTCAGGAGATTGAGACCATCCTGGCTAACGCAGTGAAACCCCGTCTCTACTAAAAACACAAAAAATTAGCTGGGCGTGGTGGCAGGCGCCTGTGGTCCCAGGCGCCTGTGGTCCCAGCTACTCGGGAGGCTGAGGCAGGAGAACGGTGTGAACCCGGGAAGCAAAGCTTGCAGTGAGCCGAGATGGTGCCACTGCACTCCGGCCTGGGCAACAGAGGAGACTCCGTCTCAAAAAAAAAAAACAAAAAAGTTAACATTGTACTTTATGTATGTCTTGTGTAATTTACAAGCAATCCCTCATTTCTGGCCCTGCCTGGCCAGAAGGCTGGGGAGGTATTGAGAGGGCTGGGAATACAGCTTGCTGGACTGGTATGGTCAGCAAGACCTGAAAGAAGTCACCAGCTCTGCAGTGCCATGGTTGAGAGCAAGTTTGCTCAGAGGCCCAGGGTATGTCCAATGAAGTCACGAGGTCAAGGGTGGATCACTTCTGGGAGCAGATGATTACAGATGCTCTTAAGGGAACAAATGACCCAAGAGAAGACCCATCTTTGAGAGTAGATACAGGGCATATTGGGTGCAGAGAGCTTGTGCTCTTAGAGAGCAGGGCCTTGTATGTATGAATATTGGCTGTGAGAAGCCAGGACTGGGGCTGCTGCAGAAACTGCGATGTCAGCACAGGCAGCAGTGGCAGAGCATGTTTCACAGGTAAATCCTCACTGTGGATAATCCAGTGCTCAGCTGTGCTGGGGGTGGGCTGGAGGTGTATGGGTGAGCTCATGCTCCCAGGCATTGTGGGTCAACTTCAGGTTCCAGAGGGAGAGTATGCAAGTCAGGACAGAAGGTAGAGAACTCAGCAAGGAGAACCAGGTCAGGCCAGTGACCTCCAGCTCCTAGGGTAGGGAGAGTGGTGTTTGTTGTTGGTGTTGTTTTTTAGTTTACCAATCTCTACAGAGGATGACTTGGCAGTTAGAGGGACAAACTAAGGGAAGGAGATGACATTTCTGAGGTCTGCTTTGTGCCTCACAGGTACATGATCTCCATGGCTCATTACAAATAGATACAATTAGGCCCTGTTTCTAGAAGACTGAGGCACAAGGAGGATCAGCTGACCTAACGGGGAGGCTCAGTAACCAGCCTGCGATCACAGGGTGGAGAAGTGGTGAAACCACTGTTCCAGTGAGGTGTAAAGGGCTCCACTTGTATTAGTTGTAGTCTATAGCCCTTCCTCTTAAAAAAAGTCCACCTCATCTATTAAACATATTTGTAAGCTAAGTTTTTATTTTTTATTTATTTTATTTATTTTATTTTTTTGATGCAGTCTTGCTCTGTTGCCAGGCTGGAGTGCAATGTCGTGATCTCGGCTCACTGCAACCTCCGCCTCCCGGGTTCAAGTGATTCCCCTGCCTCAGCTTCCCAAGTAGCTGAGATTACAGGTGCCTGCCACTGCACCTGGCTAATTTTTGTATTTTAGTAGAGACGGGGTTTCACCATGTTGGTCAGGCTGGTCTCGAACTCCTGACCTCAGGTGATCCGCCTACCTCAGCCTCCCAAAGTGCTGAGATTACAGGCGTAAGCCACTGCGCCTGGCAAAGCTAAGTTCTTGAGATATCATTAAATCAACCTGTATATGGTCCACTCACATTCTTTAATGTTTTACACATTGTTTTCTTTTGCCGTTTCTTTGGCCCAGAATGAAAGAAACAGCTCTTGCAGGGATGATAAACCAAACACCCTTGAACTGGCTGGGTCCGGCTGACCACACAGTCATATTTTCCAGGATAAAAAGGGGGCTCCCTTGACTTAGGGAAAATGCCAGCCCCTTAGTGACTCATGGTAGTTTGGAAACTCCATAGACGATGGCATGAATTCTAATTTATTACATGAAAATGCTATAGAACGAGAGACATTTACAAGATCTCAAACATCTAAGGCAATCTTTTTAACAACAAAACAGTCATTTTAGTACAGTTCCAGTATTGTTTCTCTCTATAAATATAATCCACAAATATTTGCATTTAGTGTAGGGAAGTGAAAAGTGAACAGTGTTCGGCCCATCCCCAGACCCAGTCCTAGCCCAGGCCAGGAGGGCTGGCTGAGTCTTGGCAGGCCGCCAGGCCAAGGGAAGAGCATGGGCAGCAAGTGGCCCTGAGTGGTTGGAGAGGGTTGTGAGGGAGGAGGGACAGAAGTTCTTCCTTTGGGGATGGGGAGCCCCAAAGGAAGAAAATGAAGAGGCCAAGGGGTGAGGGTGAGGGGCCCACCAAGGGTGGGGAGAGATGCTTGGGATAAATGTAGGCTTTTATCAAGAGAAAGAGAGAACAGAGACATTCTAGCTGGTGGGAAGGATGGGTGTTCCAAGACTTACCAGGATGCTTGGATTTTCACCTGTAGGACACCTCCAGAAGGGCAGCTGTGACCTATGAAAGGGAGGTGGTGGTGAGAACACAGTGGAGGAAGTGAGTGGTAGATTAGATTGCTCAATGCAATGCAGGGGTGGAGCTCCTGAGGGTGGGGGTGACTTTGATAACTTTGAATAATTAGTTCCCAGGTCAGCTCTCGGATGCATAGTCATTTCATGGACTCGTAGAGTTTATATTGGGAAGGGACCTGAGGGGTTTTCTAGCTAGTCTTTCCATTTTACAGATGGGGAAACTGAAGCCCAGACAAAGGAAATGGCTTGCCCAAGATTGCGTGGATTTCTTTCATCTTTGCTGTATCTCAGAGCTCCTGGCTCCTTCAGCTGCCTTGTCTAAGTCTCCTGGCACTCCAGCTGCCTCAGGCTTCCCCATCATACCATCGGCGGTACTATAGCTCTTCAATGTCTTTCACATGTCAAAGGGAGCAGTGCATTAAAACAACAGAGATGGACTAAAGCTTCTGGTGAGTCTGGTGGCGTTCCTCCCTGGACCTGATGCCTCTACTTCTCGGCCCCACTCCTGCCTCTCGTCTTTCCCCTCACTCCCCAACCATCTGCTCTGACCACAAGTCCATCTCTGGGTATTGATATTCTTTCTTGGTTCATACACTTGGCATTGGGTCTGAGGACCCCAACTCTGCAGCAGCTTACCACCCTTGGAGCCAAGACCCTCTAATTTGGAAAGAAAGCCTTTTGGTAAAAGGGAAGATTCCACCCGAGTCCAAATACATTTTTTAAAACAATGTTAAGTGACCCTAAGAATGTATTTTATCAATTTGCTATTGATTACAAATGAATGAATTAATACAGGCAGAGCCATGAACACTAATTCTGCCCTCTCCCAAGTGCCCACCCCAGTGAACAATACCTCAATCCCCTCCATTACTCCTTACCCTATTTCTTGCTCCGTGCATCCCAGGGCCCAGAGGGGACTCAATGCCTGTGGCAGACGCAATTAAACTGCCTACCTACCCCAAAGAAAGAATCTTTGAGTCCAACTGTTTAGCAAATATTTCTTAGTCTTCATCACCTCTCTTTCTCAAGCTGGGGAAGAATGCAATGCCACCTGGCCAGTTGATGCTAAAACCAGATAGAGGCTTATTATATAGGGAGAGAGGCAGATGAGACCAGAGCTAGCTGAGCAATTCTGGGCAAGTGACTTTTCCTTTCTGAGTCTCAGTTTACTCATCTGTAAAATGGGGCCAATACAGAATCCAACTCATGGGGTTGTGGTGAGGATGAAATGAGGGATTGCTTGTAAATCATGTAAAACATACATAAAGTACAATGTTAACCTTTATTGTTGTGATCATTATTACTGGAATAGTTTATTCACTGATAACATGCTGCCTCTCTCACTACATCCCCAATCAAGGGAAAGCAGTGGGCAGTGGGTCTGCTTTCAAGGCTGACTTTGATGACATCTAATTTGCTTTGACCTGGATATTAATTGTCATATTAGCTATAATGTTGAGTGTCTACCAGGTTCTAGCTTCTGGGCAAAGTGCTTTCCAGAATTTATATCAATTAATCCTCAGGACAACCTCATAAAGCGGGCACTTTCCGGATGAGGAAATGAAGACTCTGAGAGGTTAAGCAACTTACCTAGAGTGACATAGCTGAACCAGGTTTTCAGTTTTAAAGACTTCTAAAAATCTGCTCTCAAATCCTATCTCCTGTTCACTGTAAGAAGGAGCAGAATCCCGGCCTAAAGTTTCTGAGCTCCATTAGGTACCTCCCTGTGTCCCAGAAAGCCAGATACAAAGGATGTAGAGGGGAGCCCAGATTTGACATTTCCCAGTCAGCCTCCTTCTTCATGCTCCTTAGGTCAATTTCATTTCCATGGAGGTCACTGCGGTTATATGTAGGGTGGAGTGAATTAAAAAACTGGCTTCTGGTGTGGTGGCTCATGCCTGTAATCCCAGCACTTTGGGAGGCTGAGGTGAGTGGATCACTCGAGGCCAGGAGTTAGAGACCAGCCTGGAAAACATGGTGAAACCCCGCCTCTACTAAAAATGCAAAAATTAGCCAGGCATGGTAGTGCACACCTGTAATCCTAGCTACTCCAGAGGCTGAGGCATAAGAATTGCTTGAACTCAGGAGGCAGAGGTTGCAGTGAGCTGAGATTGTGCCATTGCATTCCAGCCTGGGCGACAGAGCAAAACCCTGTCTCAAACAAAAACAAAACAAAAACCTGGCTTCTAATCCTGCTTGGAGAAGTCATTCTTTCTGGGCCTTGGTGTGTGCCTTTGGAAAATGGGAGCTTCTTTTAATTCTATTCTGTCCAGCATGGTAGCTACTAGCCATGTGTAGCTATTTAAATTAAAATTAATTAAAATAAAGGCCAGGCAAGGTGGCCCACACCTGTAATCCAAGCACCTTGGGAGGCCGAGGTGGGCGGATCGCTTAAGCCCAGGAGTTTGAGACCAGCCTGGGCAACATGGCGAAACCCTGTCTTTACAAAAACAAAAACAAAACAAAACAAAACAAAAAACAGCAAAAAATTAGCTGAGTGTAGCGGCACGTGCCAGTAGCTGCAGCTACTTGGGAGGCTGAGGTGGGAGAATCACCTGAGACCTGTAGGTCGAGATTGCAATGAGCCAAGATCATGCCACAGCACTCCAGCCTGGGCATTGGAGTAAGACCCTGTCTCAAAAAAGAAAAAATAAAATAAAATAAAAATTGAGATCCTCAGTCACACTAGTCACATTTCAAGTGCTCCATAGCCACGTGTGACTAGTGGCTACCATATTGGGCAGGGCAGATCTAGGACATTTCTATTATTGCAGAAAATCTTTTGTGCAGCACTGTCTAGGTGAAGACTCAGTTGTCTTTAGCTCTAAGGTTCCACACTTCATCACCCCAGTTCTCAGGGGCCTCAGAGGAGGCTGAAGTTTCCAGATCTCTTCCATTAGAAATATGTCCCCAGCATCTCAGACTGAACAAGTCACCTACCTGCAGTTATTGGAGTGGCCACCGATGTCTTCACTGTGCCTCAAGGTTGGGTGGTAGTCAGAGCTGTTAGACAGGAAAAAAAAAAATGAAACAGCCTTGACGATGAAACTTCTGACCTGGGTTGCAAGGGGGAAATCCAGGATGCCCTCCTGGGAAGGTATTCCCACAGAGGAACAATGAGGTCTGTCCTGGGACTTTGGCCGAGGACAGGTGCCGCGTAGTGATTCTGGGATGAGTGCTGGGGATTTTCACATCTTCCTGTCTGATGGCTTCTGGAGGAGCCTACCAGTCTGAAGGTGGAGATTTGTCTACCCACCTTCTGTCTCTGAATGTTTTGAACCTGCACTTCCTTTTTTAACAAGGAAGATGCAGGCATCCCAGCCCCCGCCAACGGACTTGTCTGAACTCGCACGCAGTTTCTTCCTTCTTTCCAGGGTCAGAGTGAGAAACGTCCCTCCTTCTGTTTCTCTTGAATCCCCGCACCTGACTGTGGGACCCACTGCCTCTCTGGTCCTTGAGGATCCTGCTTCCTCTCCCCTCTGTCCTGGCTCTTTCCCTTCTACCACACCTTACTTATGGCTTTGTCATGCTCCCTCTGTCCTAGCACCCTTCAGCTACCACAGCTGCTCTCTCCACTTCCTCACCTCCCCTCCGCTGCTCAACAAAGACACTGCAACTGGCTTCCTTCCTACTGCTCCACTGAAATAACTTTCACCAAGGTTCCCAATGACCTCTGGGTTACTAAACCCAGCAAATCCATTAAAAAAAAAAAAAAACAAATTGCTTGTTTTCCCCTCAAGACAACAGATTGGGGGCAGCGTTAGCATGCCTCTCCCACTTGGAAGGACAGAATAGCGTGTAGAGATTCACACTATAATTTTTTTTTTCTCCAGGAACGAATGCAGGAACTGAACAGGAAAACTGAAAGAATCCACAGAAGTTTTGAAAGAAGTGGCAGGCTGCAGCCTACTCTGTGAGACAGGCAAAAAACTCACCTCTAGGCAGAATAACACTGCACCCAGGAAGGAGAAAACGGCTGCATATTCTCAGCTATCACTACTGCTTACAACACCCTGGCTAACCAGAAGTCCTGTGTCTGTCCACGTGATAAGTTCACTATAATTATAACCAGCATTTGAGAAAGTCAGCATGTTAAGCCTATCTACAACCAAGGAATCTTGCAGAGTTTACATCACTCCCCTCCCACTTCTGTCAGAGATGATGCTGGTATTCACTGCTGGGAGTCTTGAAGACAGGTAACATCACTGGATCCCTTGCAGACATTCCCCAGCACCAGCCCAGAGTCTGGTAGGCCCACTGGGTGGCTACACCCAGAAGAGCACTGTAGTCTGGCTCTCAGGAAGTCCCATTCCTAGAGGAAGGGGAAGAACATCACATCAAGAGAATACCCTGTGGAACAAAAGAATCTGAACGGCAGGCCCTGAGTCCCAGATCTTTTCACTGGTGGGAAGTTTCCTATTGCAGAGACAATTGCCATGCTGGGCAGAGTGGGGAAACTTTGCACCTCTACCCAACAGGCAGACAGCCTCTGGTATTGCGAAGGGTCTTAGAGAAGGGATCCTTGTTCCCCCTGGTACGCCACTGCAGACAGAGCTGGGGCTTCTCCCAAAGGAATGCAGCATTGATGCACCTATAGACAGCCTTCCTGGAACAAATCAGGGAGATTGCATCCCCACAGGAGGAGCACTCCACAGATTCAGGCTTGCATGACAGGCAGTCACAGTTCCTCTCTACTTGGAACATCAACATTTCTACAGATGAAAATAACTGCCTGTCTTATCTGAATAGACAGAACACTGGGACAGGAGTGAAGCTGGGAGATGGATAGCTTTTCAGCTGGCTTGGTGGGGGACCTGAGGTAGCTCCTACCCCTCACCCTGACAAGACCTCAGCACATCTAATTGAGAGCTCCCCCAGCCACTCTCATCAAGGCTGGGATCTCTGCCCACTGTTGGGTATTACATCTACCCACCTGCTTTAGCTACAACTGGTGCCTACCCAGGGATAATTCCCCTACTGGTCCAAAACCTGAATCATCAACTCAGTAAATAAAATACTGGGGAAAAATTAAATAAATAAATAAAAGTACAGCATGAGAGAATGAGGTAAGCTTAAAGAGATTCCTGCCATTCCAACCCCACAGAAGACAGTAAACCTTCCCACACACCAAGTACATAACTGCTACAACCAGGATCTGGGAAAGCCAGCACACAAGGACTCTCTCTAACTAAGGAACTCATACAGAGTCTTCACTCCTGAAACCCAAAAGTCTTCACCCCTAAAAACCAAGGATCAAATTAGGCTAAAATAAACTATAAACATTAAAGTTAGATCCTTAAGAGGGAAGAAAAAGAAATAAAAAAAACATAGTCGCTGGGCGTGGTGGCTCACACCTTTAATCCCAGCATTTTGGGAAGCTGAGGCTGGCAGATCACCTAAGGTCAGGAGGTCAAGACCAGACTGACCAACATGGAGAAATCCTGTCTCTATTAAAAATACAAAATTAGCCGGGTGTGGTGGTGCATGCCTGTAATCCCAGCTACTTGGGAGGCTGAGACAGGAGAATCACTCGAACCCTGGAGGCAGAGGTTGCAGTGAGCCGAGATCGCACATTGCACTCCAGCCTGGGCAACAAGAGCGAAACTCCGTCTCAAAAAAAAAAAAAAAGTAAAATCGAAAATAAATTCAAGAATAACTTGAAGAAATAGTCTACCCAAATGAGAAGGAACCAGAAAAGTAATTCTGGCAATATGACAAAACAGGGTTCTGTAACACCCCTAAAAGATCACACTAACTTTGCAGCAATAAATCCAGACCAAGATGAAATTTTTGAAATACCAGATAAAGAATTCAAAAGGTTGATTATTATGATTATGATTATTATTATTATTATTATTTTGAGACAGATTTTCACTCTTGTTGCTCAGGCTAGAGTGCAATAGTGTGATCTCGGCTCACTGCAACCTCTGCCTCCCGGGTTCAAGTGATTCTCCTGCCTCAGCCTCCTGAATAGCTGGGATTACAGGCGTGTAACACCATGCCTGGCTAATTTCTGTATTTTTAGTAGAGATGGGGTTTCACCATGTTGACCAGGCTGGTCTCGAACTCCTGGCCTGAAGTGATCTGCCTGCCTTGGCCTCCCACAATGCTGGGATTGCAGGTGTGAACCACTGTGCCCAGCCCAGAAGGTTGATCATTAAGCTACTTAAGGAGATACCAGAGAAAAGTAAAAACCAACATAAAGAAATTAAAAAAAACCAATTCAGTATATGAATGAAAAAATTTCTGGAGGGTATATATCATAAAGAAAAACTAATCAAAACTTCTGGAAATGAAAGTACACTTAGGGAATACAAAATGTGGTGGAAAGTTTCAACAATAGACAAGAAAAAGTAGAAGAAAAAATTTCAGATCTCAAAGACAAGGCATTTGAATTAACACAATCGGACAAAGATAAAAAAAAAGACCAAAAGAAATGAACAAAGTCCCCAAGAAACATAACATTATGTAAAACAGACAAACTTGAGAACAATTGGTATTCCTGAGGGAGAAGATAAGTCTAAAGGTTTGAAAAACATATTTGACAGAATAATTGAGGAAAACTTCCCTGACCTTGCTAGAGATCTAGGTACCCAAATATAAGAAGCTCAAAGAACTTCTGAGAAATTCATTACAAAAAGATTGTCACCTAGCCACATAGTCATTAGGTTATCTAAAGTCAACAAGAAGGAAAGAATTTTAAGAACTGTGTGACAAAAGCATAAGGTAACCCATAAAGGAAAACCTATCAGACCAACAGCAGATTTCTCACAGAAACCTTGCAAGCCAGAAGGGATTGGGTTCCTATCTTTAGCTTCCTTAAACAAAATAATTGTCAGCCAAGAATTTTGTATCCAGCAAAACTAAGCTTCATAAATGAAGGAGAGATAAAGCCTTTTTTCAGACAAACAAATGCTGAGAGAAATTGCCACTACTAAACCAGCATTATCAGAAATGCTAAAAAGAGCTTTAAATATTTAAACAAAAGCTTTATGTGCACAAAAACAGAACTTCCTTAAAGCATAAATCTCACAGGGCCTATAAAACAATAACACAGTGAAAAAAACAAAGTATCTAGGTAACAACTAATATGATGAATAGAACACCAACTCACATTCAGAGGTGAAGCCAGCTGGACTTTTGGGTTGGGTGGGGACTTGGAGAACTTTTCTGTCTAACTAAAGGATTGTAAACACAGCAGTCAGTGCTCTGTGTCTAGCTAAAGGTTTGTAAATGCACCAATCAGCACTGTGTAAAAACGCACCAATCAATGCTCTGTGTCTAGCTAAAGGTTTGTAAGCACACCAATCAGCACTCTGTAAAAATGGACCAATCAGCACTCTGTAAAATGGACCAATCAGCAGGACATGGGTAGGGCCAAATAAGGAAATAAAAACTGTCCACCTGAGCCAGCAGTGGCAACCCGCTTGGGTCCCTTTCCATGCTGTGGAAGCTTTGTTTTCTTGCTCTTCACAATAAGTCTTGCTGCTGCTCACTCTTTGGGTCTGCACTACCTTTATGAGCTGTAACACTCACTGCAAAGGTCTGCGGCTTCACTCCTGAAGTCAGCAAGCCCATGAACCCACCAGGAGTAACAAACAACTCCGTATGCGCCACCTTTAAGAGCTGTAACACTCACTGTGAAGGCCTGTGGCTTCACTCCTGAAGTCAGTAAGACCACAAACCCACTGGAAGGAAGAAACTCTGGACACATCTGAACATCTGGAGGAACAAACTCCAGACACACCATCTTTAAGAACTGTAACACTGACTGCGAGTGTCCGTGGCTTCATTCTTGAAGTCAGCGAGACCAAGAACCCACTGGAAGAACCAATTCTGGACACATTTTGGTGACCGTGAAGGGACTATTGCCTCTCGCCAAGTGGTGAGTACCATTGGACCCCTTTCACTTGCTATTCTGTCCTATTTTTCCTTAGAATTCGAGGGCTAAATACTGGGCACCTGTCGGCCAGTTAAAAGCGACTAGCGCGGCCACTGGACTAAAGACACAGGTGTCAGGCTTTCTTGGAAAGGGCTCTCTAACAATCCCTGACTCTTTGGAGTTGGGAGCGTTGGTTTGCCTGGAACCAGCTTCTGCTTTTCCTGTAATACTGGGCTGGGGGTCCCGACAACAAGTTGGTTGAACCTGTGGCCATGAGTGGAGCTCTCAAATTCATGTCGCCCAAGTGAGACTCGCCCATCTATCCTATCTATCCTGACCGTTGCCTCCTAGGTCCTAATGCCTGTCAGAGAAACTTCCTCTCGCCTCTCTTCTCCAAGGCTAGTCCCGCTTCGAAAAACCACTCCCTTTCTCTGGTGCTTTTCTAGTTTCTCCTGTAAGAATGATTTCTAGTATAAACTTCAGGACTCTGTTACCTTCCTTAGGCATGCTGGCTCACCAATCAGAAAGACATAATTTTTGCCCAAAGCCCCATCATAGGGGGGACTATCTGGAATTTTAGGATCCCTCCTCAGACAAGCAGGCCTAACAAAAGCTATTCCTGAAGCTAGGATATGGGGAGCCTCAGAAATTGTATCCTTCCTATTCATATAAATGAGGACAAAAGGCAACACTCTTCCAACTCTGGAGATCCCTTCCCTCCCTCAGGGTTTGGCCCTCCACTTCATTTTGGGGGCATAACATCTTTATAGGACACAGGTAAGGTCCCAGTACTAACAGGAGAATGCTTAGGACTCTAACAGGTTTTCGAGAATGCATCAGTAAGGGCCCCTAAATCCGATTTTTCTTGGTCCTCTTTGTGGTCTAGGAGGACAGGCAAGGGTTCAGGTTTTCGAGAATGCATCAGTAAGGGTCACTAAATCTGACCTTCCTCGGTCCTCCTTGTGGTCTAGGAGGAAAACTAGTGTTTCTGCTGCTGCGTCGGTGAGTGAAACTATTCCAATCAGCAGGGTCCAGGGACTGTTGCCCAGTTAGCAGAACTAGTGGCACTTACCTGAGCATTAGAATAGGGAAAGGGAAAAAGAATAAATGTATATACAGATAGCAAGTATGCTTATCTAATCCTACATGCCCATGTTGCAATATGGAAAGAAACGGAGTTCCTAACCTCTGGTGGAACCCCCACTAAATATCACAAGGAAATTGTGGAGTTATTGCGTGCTGTGCAAAAGCTCAAGGAGGTGGCAGTCTTACACTGCCAAAGCCATCAGAAAGGTGAAGGAGAAAAGGCAGAAGGAAACCACTGGGCAGATGCTGAGGCCAAAATTGCTGCCAGGTGGAACTTCCCATTAGAAATACCTATGGAAGGACACTTGATATGGAACAACCCCCTCCGAGAGATTAAGTCCCACTATTCCCAGACTGAAACAGAATGGGGACTTTCACGGAGGCGTAGTTTTCTCACCTCGGGGTGGTTAATGACAGAAGAAGGAAAAGTACTTATACCTGAAGCCAGCCAGTAGAAAATACTTAAAACCCTCCACCAAACTTTTCATATGGGTATTGAAAACACTCATTAAATGGCCAAATCCCTATTTACAGGGCCAAATCTTCTCCAGACCACCTGACAGGTAGCCAAAGCCTGTAAGGTGTGCTAAAGGAATAATCCCTTGGTCCATCATAAGGCCCCTTTGGGGGAACAAAGAATAGGTCACTATCCTGGAGAGGACTGGCAGTTAGACTTCACCCATATGCCTAAGTCAAAGGGATTTCAATACTTGTTGGTCTGTGTTGATATCTTTACAAATTGGATAGAAGCTTTCCCTCTGCAAGACAGAGAAGGCTCAGGAAGTGATTAAAGTCTTAATTCATGAAATAATTCCTAGATTTGGGCTTCCCCAAAGCTTAAAGAGTGACAATGGTCCAGCTTTTAAAGCCAGGGAATTTCCAGGGTGCTAGGGATACAATGTCACCTTCACTGTGCCTGGAGGCCACAATCCTCAGGGAAAGTTGAGAAGGCAAATGAAACACTCAAGAAGCACTTGAGGAAACTAACACAAGAAACTCATCTCCCATGGCCTACTCTTTTGCCCATGGCCTTGCTGAAAATCCGAAATTCTCCTCACAAAATGGGGCTCAGTCCATATGAAATGCTGTATGGACGACCTTTTCTCACAAATGACCTCCTACTTGATCAGGAAATGGCCAACTTGGTCAAAGATATAACTTCTTTGGCAACATATTAACAAAACCTTAAAAACCTACCTGAAGGATGTCACAGAGAAAAGGGAACAGAGTGGTTTCAACCAGGAGATCTAGTGTTGGTCAAATATCTCCCCTTTACCTCCCCATCTATGGACTCTTTGTGGGAAGGACCATACTTGGTAATCCTCTGTACCCCCACTACAGTTAAGGTGGCAGGAGTGAAATCTTGGATTCACCACACCTGAGTTAAATTCTGGATATCCTCTGAGGAACCTGCAGGACCATCAGCTCAGGGTCCCAAGATAGGCCAGACCAGCCTCAATACACCTGCGAACCATTGGAGGACTTGCACCTTCTATTTTGGAAGGAAACATCCCAGACTAAAAAGGCTCCTACCACTGATCCTGAAGAAAAACCCCTTCCTCCTTAAAAAAGATAAATGAAAAGCTACATAATTTTTTACCACTTCTCCTTGCCCCTTTAATGGAATCCTTTTACTATTTCATCATATTATTAAGCAGCATACTAACCATACTCTTTGTGATAGGACTGTATACTGTAGCTCCTGCTGGGACAAAAATAAAATAGAACACAGGGAACCGCTCAGTTTGCTCTCAACACCCCTTTCCAGCCACTCACTGGAGCTACCCTGGCAAGTACTCTAGAAGTATGAAAAAATGAAAACAACAAACTCACACACCTTTTTAACATACACAACCAGTTCTGTCTACCCAGCCAAGGTATATTCTTCTTATGTGGAATGTTGACCTATATCTGCCTCCCCACTAACTGGACAGGCATCTGCATCTTAGTCTTTCTAAGTCCCAATATTAACATTGCCCCAGGAAATCAGACACTATCAGTACCCCTCAAAACTCAAGTCCATCAGTGCAAAGCCATACAACTAATACAACTTAACCCTGCTTATAGGGTTAGGAATGGCTACTGCTACAGGAATCAGAATAGCCAGTTTATCTACTTCATTATCCTACTACCACACACTCTCAAAGAATTTCTTAGACAGTTTACAAGAAATAACAAAATCTATCCTTACTCTACAATCCCAAATAGACTCTTTGGCAACAGTGACTCTCCAAAACTGCTGAGGCCTAGACCTCCTCACTGCTGAGAAAGGAGGACTCTGCACCTTCTTAGGGGAAGAGTGTTGTTTTTACACTAACCAGTCAGGGGTAGTATGAGATGCTGCTTGGCATTTACAGGAAAAGTCTTCTGAAATCAGACAATGCCTTTCAAACTCTTATACAAACCTCTAGAGTTGGGCAGCATGGCTTCTCCCCTTTCTAGGTCTGGTGGCAGCCATCTTGCTATTACTTGCTTTCAGGCCCTGTATTTTTAACCTCCTTGTCAAATTTGTTTCCTCTAGGATCGAAGCCATCAAGCTACAGATCGTCTTACAAATGGAACCCCAAATGAGCTCAACTAACAACTTCTAGTGAGGACCGCTGGACCAACCTGCTGGCCCTTTCACTGGCCTAAAGAGTTCCCCTCTGGAGGACACTACAACTGCAGGTCCCTTTCTTCTCCCCATCCAGCAGGAAGTAGCTAGAGTGGTCATCACCCAATTCCCAGCAGCAGCTGGGTTGTCCTGTTTAGAGGGGGGATTGAGAGGTGAAGCCAGCTGGGCTTTTGGGTTGGGTGGGGACTTGGAGAAATTTTCCGTCTAGCTAAAGGATTATAAACACACCAAACAGCAGTCTGTGTCTAGCTAAAGGTCTGTAAATGTACCAATCAGCACTCTGTAAAAACGCACCAATCAGTGCTCTTTGTCTAGCTAAAGGTTTGTAAATGCACCAATCAGCACTCTGTAAAAATGCAGCAATCAGCACTCTGTAAAAATGCACCAATCAGCTCTCTGTAAAACGGACCAATCAGCACTCTGTAAAATGGACCAATCAGTGCTCTGTAAAATGGACCAATCAGCAGGACGTGGGTGGGGCCAAACAAGGAAATAAAAGCTGGCCACCTGAGCCAGCAGTGACAACCCACTCGGGTCCCTTTCCACCCTGTGGAAGCTTTGTTCTTTTGCTCTTCACAGTAAATCTTGCTGCTTCTCCCTTTTTGGGTATGCACTACCTTTATGAGCTGTAACACTCACTGTGAAGGTCTGCGACTTCACTCCTGAAGTCAGCAAGACCATGAACCCACTGGGAGGAACAAACAACTCCAGACATGCCACCTTTAAGAGCTGTAACACTCGGGGGGAGGTTCCAAGATGGCTGAGTAGGAACAGCTCCAGTCTGCAGCTCCCAGTGTGAGCAACACAGAAGATGGGTGATTTCTGCATTTCCAACTGAGGTACCGGCTTCATCTCACTGGGGCTTGTCAGACAGTGGGTGCAGCCCATGGAGCAGGGCGGGACATTGCCTCGCCCAGGAAGTGGAAGGGGTCTGGGAATTCCCTTTTCTAGCAAAGGGAAGCCATGACAGATGGTACCTGGAAAATTGGGACACTCCCACCCTAATACTGAGGTTTTCCAATGGCCTTAGCAAATGGCACACCAGGAGATTATATCCCGTGTCTGGCTTGGAGGACCCCAGGCCCATGGATCCTCACTAACTGCTAGCACAGCAGTCTGAGATTGAACTGCAAGGCAGCAGCGAGGCTGGGGGAGGGATGTCCGCCATTGCTGAGGCTTGAGTAGGTAAACAAAGCAGCTGGGAAGCTCGAACTTGTGGAGCCCACTGCAGCTCAAGGAGGCCTGCCTGCCTCTGTAGACTCCACCTCTGGGGGCAGGGCACAGCTGAACAAAAGGCAGCAGAAACTTCTGCAGACTTAAACATCCATGTCTGACAGCTTTGAAGAGAGTAGTGCTTCTCCCAGCATGGGGTTTGAGATTGAGAATGGACAGACTGCCTCCTCAAGTGGGTCCTTGACCCCCAAGTAGCCTAACTGGGAGACACCTCCCAGTAGGGGCCGATTGACACCTCATACAGCCGGGTGCCCCTCTGAGACGAAGCTTTGAGAAGAAGGATCAGACAGCAACATTTGCCATTCTGCAATATTTGCCATTCTGCAATATTTGCTATTCTGCACCCTGCACTGGTGATACCCAGGCAAACAGGGTCTGGAGTGGACCTTCAGCAAACTGCAACAGACCTGCAGCTGAGGGTCCTGACTGTTAGAAGGAAAACTAACAAACAGAAAGGACATCCACACCAAAACCCCATCTGTACATCACCATCATCAAAGATGAAACGTAGATAAAAACCACAAAGATGGGGAGAAACCAGAGCAGAAAAGCTGAAAATTCTAAAAATGAGAGTGCCTCTTCTCCTCCAAAGGAACGCAGCTCCTCTCCAGCAATGGAACAAAGCTGGATGGAGAATGACTTTGATGAGTTGAGAGAAGAAGGCTTCAGACAATCGGTAATAGCAAATTTCTCTGAGCTAAAGGAGGATGCTGGAACCCATCACAAAGAAGCTAAAAACCTTGAAAAAAGATGAGATGAATGGCTAACTGGAATAAACAGTGTAGAGAAGTCCTTAAATGACCTGATGGAGCTGAAAACCATGGCATGAGAACTACGTGATGAATGCACAAGCTTCAGTAGCTGATTTGATCAAGTGGAAGAAAGGGTATCAGTGATTGAAGATCAAATGAATGAAATGAAGTGACAAGAGAAGTTTAGAGAAAAAAGAGTAAAAAGAAATGAACAAAGCATCCAAAAAATATGGGACTATGTGAAAAGACCAAATCTACATCTGATTGGTGTACATTAAAGTGATGGGGAGAATTGAACCAAGTTGGAAAACACTCTTCAGGATATTACCCAGGAGAACTTCCCCAACTAGTAAGGCAGGCCAACATTCACATTCAGGAAATACAGAGAATGCGACAAAGATACTCCTCGAGAAGAGCAATTCCAAGACACATAATTGTCAGATTCACCAAAGTCGAAATGAAGGAAAAAATGTTAAGGGCAGCCAGAGAGAAAGGTCAGGTTACCCACAAAGGGAAGCCCATCAGACTAACAGTGGATCTCTCAGCAGAAACTCTGCAAGCCAGAAGAGAGTGGGGGCAAATATTCAACATTCTTAAAGAAAAGAATTTTCAACCCAGAATTTCATATCCAGCCAAACTAAGCTTCATAAGTGAAGCAGAAATAGAATCCTTTACAGACAAACAAATGCTGAGAGATTTTGTCACCACCAGGCTTGCCTTACAAGAGCTCCTGAAGGAAGCACTAAATATGGAAAGGAACAACCAGTACCAGACTGCAAAAACATGCCAAATCGTAAAGACCATCAATGCTAGGAAGAAACTGCATCAACTAATATGCTGCAAAATAACCAGCTAACATCATAATGACAGGATCAAATTCACACATAACAATATTAACCTTAAATGTAAATGGGCTAAATGCTCCAATTAAAAGACACAGACTGGCAAATTGGATAAAGAGTTAAGACCCATCAATGTGCTGTATTCAGGAGACCCATCTCACATGCAGAGACACACATAGGCTCAAAATAAAGGGATGGAGGAAGATCTACCAAGCAAATGGAAAACAAAACAAAAAAAAAAGCAGGGGTTGCAATCCTAGTCTCTGATAAACAGACTTTATACCAACAAAGATTAAAAGAGACAAAGAAGGCCATTACATATTGGTAAAGGGATCAATTTAACAAGAAGAGCTAACTATCCTAGATATATATGCACGCAGTACAAGAGCACCCAGATTCATAAAGCAAGTCCTTAGAGACCTACAAAGAGACTTAGACTCCCACACAATAATAATGGGAGAATTTAACACCCCAATGTCAACATTAGACAGATCAATGAGACAGAAAGTTAACAAGGATATCCAGGAATTGAACTCAGCTCTGCACCAAGCAGACCTAATAGACATCTACAGAACTCTCCACCCCAAATCAACAGAATATATATTCTTCTCAGCACCACATCACACTTAGTCCAAAATTGACCACATAGTTGGAAGTAAAGCACTCCTCAGCAAATGTAAAAGAACAGAAATTATAGCAAACTGTCTCTCAGACCACAGTGCAATCAAACTAGAACTCAGGATTAAGAAACTAACTCAAAACCACTCAACTACATGGAAACTGAACAACTTGCTCCTGAACAACTACTGGGTACATAATGAAATGAAGGCAGAAATAAAGATGTTCTTTGAAACCAATGAGAAAAAAGACACAACATACCAGAATCTCTGGGACACATTTAAAGCAGTGTGCAGAGGGAAATTTATACCACTAAATACCCACAAGAGAAAGCAGGAAAGATCTAAAATTGACACCCTAACATCACAATTAAAAGAACTAGAGAAGCAAGAGCAAACACATTCAAAAGCTAGCAGAAGGCAAGAAATAACTAAGATCAGAGCAGAACTGAAGGAGATAGAGACACAAAAAACCCTTCAAAAAAATCAATGAATCCAGGAGATGGTTTTTTGAAAAGATCAACAAAATTGACAGACTGCTAGCAAGACTAATAAAGAAGAAAAGAGAGAAGAATCAAATAGATGCAATAAAAAATGATAAAGGGGATATCACCACTGATCCCACAGAAATACAAACTACCATCAGAGAATACTACAAACACCTCTATGCAAATAAAATAGAAAATCTAGAAGAAATGGATAAATTCCTCAACACATACACCCTCCCAAGACTAAACCAGGAAGAAGTTGAATCCCTGAATAGACCAATAACAGGTTCTGAAATTGAGGCAATAATTAATAGCCTATCAACCAAAAAACGTCCAGGACCAGACGGATTTACAGCCGAATTCTACCAGAGGTACAAAGAGGAGCTGGTACCATTCCTTCTGAAAATATTCCAGTCAATAGAAAAAGAGGGAATCCTCCCTAATTCTTTTTATGAGGCCAACATCATCCTGATACCAAAGCCTGGCAGAGACACAACAAAAAAAGAGAATTTTAGACCAATATCCCTGATGAACATCGATGCAAAAATCCTCAATAAAATACTGGCAAACCAAATCCAGCAGCACATCAAAAAGCTTATCCACCACAATCAAGTTGGCTTCATCCCTGGGATGCAAGGCTGGTTCAACATATGCAAATCAATAAATGTAATCCATCATATAAACAGAACCAAAGACAAAAACCACATGATTATCTCAATAGATGCAGAAAAGGCCTTCAACAAAATTCAGTAGCCCTTCATGCTAAAAACTCTCAATAAACTAGGGATTGATGGGATGTATCTCAAAATAATAAGAGCTATTTATGACAAACCCACAGCCAATATCATACTGAATGGGCAAAAACTGGAAGCATTCCCTTTGAAAACTGGCATAAGACAGGGATGCCCTCTCTCACCACTCCTATTCAACATAGTGTTGGAAGTTCTGGCCATGGCAATCAGGCAAGAGAAAGAAATAAAGGGTATTCGGTTAGGAAAAGAGGAAGTCAAATTGTCCCTGTTTGCAGATGACATGATTGTATATTTAGAAAACCCCATTGTCTCAGCCCCAAATCTCCTTAAGCTGATAAGCAACTTCAGCAAAGTCTCAGGATACAAAATTAATGTGCAAAAATCACAAGCATTCGTATACACCAATAACAGACAAACAGAGCCAAATCATGAGTGAACTCACATTCACAATTGCTACAAAGAGAATAAAATACCTAGGAATCCAATTTACAAGGGATGTGAAGGACCTCTTCAAGGAGAACTACAAACCACTGCTCAGTGAAATAAAAGAGGACACAAACAAATGGAAGAACATTCCATGCTTATGGATAGGAAGAATCAATGTTGTGAAAATGGCCATGCTGCCCAGGTAATTTACAGATTCAATGCCATCCCCATCAAGCTACCAATGACTTTCTTCACAGTACTGGAAAAAACTACTTTAAAGTTCATATGGAACCAAAAAAGAGCCCACATTGCCAAGATAATCCTAAGCCAAAAGAACAAAGCTGGAGGCATCATGCTACCTGACTTCAAACTATACTACAAGGCTACAGTAACCAAATCAGCATGGTACTGGACAGGTACCAAAACAGAGATACAGATCAATGGAACAGAATAGAGCCCCCAGAAGTAATACCACACATCTACAACTATCTGATCTTTGACAAACCTGACAAAAACAAAAACATTTAATAAATGGTGCTGGGAAAACTGGCTAGCCATATGTAGAAAGCTGAAACTGGATCCCTTCCTTACATCTTATACAAAAATTAATTCAAGATGGATTAAAGACTTAAATGTTAGACCTAAAATCATAAAAACCCTATAAGAAAACCTAGGCAATACCATTCAGGACATAGGCATGAGCAAGGACTTCATGTCTAAAACACCAAAAGCAATGGCAACAAAAGCCAAAATTGACAAGTGGGATCTAATTAAACTAAAGAGCTTCTGCACAGCAAAAGAAACAACCATCAGAGTGAACAGGCAACCTACAGAATGGGAGAAAATTTTTGCAATCTACCCATCTGACAAAGGGCTAATATTCAGAATCTACAAAGAACTTAAACAAATGTACAAGAAAAAATCAAACAACCCCATCAAAAAGTGGGCAAAGGATATGAACAGACACTTCTCAAAAGAAGACATTTATGCAGCCAACAGACACATGAAAAAATGCTCATCACCACTGGCCTTCAGAGAAATGAAAATCTAAACCACAATGAGATACCATCTCATACCAGTTAGAATGGTGATCATTAAGAAGTCAGGAAACAACAGGTGCTGGAGAGGATGTGGAGAAGTAGGAACAATTTTACACTGTTGGTGGGACTGTAAATTATTTCAACGATTGTGGAAGACAGTGTGGCAATTCCTCAAGGATCTAGAACTAGAAATGCCATTTGACCCAGCCATCCCATTATTGGGTATATACCCAAAGGATTATAAATCATGCTGCTATAAAGACATATGCACACATATGTTTATTGTGGCACTATTCACAATAGCAAAGATTTGGAACCGAACCAAATGTCCATCAATGATTGACTGGATTAAGAAAATGTGGCACATATACACCATGGAATACTATGCAGCCATAAAAAAGGATGAGGTCATGTCCTTTGTAGGAACATGGATGAAGCTGGAAACCACCATTCTGAGCAAACTATTGCAAGGTTCTCACTTATAGGTGGGAATTGAACAATGAGAACACTTGGACACAGGGTGGGGAACATCACACACTAGGGCCTGTCATGGGGTTGGGGGAGGAAAGAGGGATAGCATTAGGAGATATACCTAATGTAAATGACAAGTTAATGGGTGCAGCACACCAACATGGCAAATGTATACATATGCAACAAACCTGCACATTGTGCACATGTACCTTAGAACTTAAAGTATAATTAAAAGAAAGAAATTAGTTTTACAGGAGGCATGGACCACATAGAAATCTAGAGAGGTGACAGAGAGAGAGTTACTACAGCCTTTAGTCTCTTAGTGACTAGAAGGAGCTGAGCTAATTTCTACATGGAATAATACCACAGCCAAGAAGATCTTAGCTTGTAAAACCGCATTCCCTATAAGTAACAAGCATAATAAGCAAAAAGGCACCATCTAAATGTAGAATCAAAAGGAACCATGTAAACACACTGAGATAGCATCCTAGGTGTTTCTGCCACAGACAATAGTTATGTAAACCAGAATCCCAAATCTACCAAAGGAATTACAGGATTCTGTTTGTTGGAAGGTATAAGATAAGGGGGTGTTCTCATAACAAGGAGGCACCGGGATGGCTCAGAGAGAATGGAATTAAATGAACAGAAATGTAGACAATAGCTCAGAAGTTAGTTTTCTTCCTTAATATCACTATACTACAAATTTCTTATTGCTTCTACTTTTGTAACAAAACATATTGCTTCTACTTTTGTAACAAAGTTACTTTGTTATATTGCTTCTACTTTTGTAAAAAAGTTACTTTTTTTAAAGTAAGTAAACACTTTCTTTGAAGATATTTTTAAAGATAACTCATGTGAAATCCTACTTTGTAAAATTAGTAAAAGTGGATCTTTTCTGGTTAAAGTTGATTCTCATAGCAAAGGGCTCTGCCTCTTTGACCACCCTCCTTTCTCCCCATCCATCTGTCTGCCTCCTGTGTTCCTCCAAATCCAAGCCCCTTTAAGCTTCTTTAATTAACGTCTTCAGAATTGTTTTTGTATATTGGTTATTCAGACATTTGAGAATTTCTACTTCCAACCTGAAAGTATGTATGCAGAAATGAATGTTATGATGAAGCAACTGCCTAAGAAGTTTAATTATTGGCTGTGATTCTGACTTGTTGATTATTATACTTAAAACATGAAGCGATTTCTGGCTCTGACTTAGCTTCTTTAATCGGAGGGTCACCCACACTACCTTGCCCTGAGCATACTTCAAGGCTGCAAGTCATTTTCTTGTTTGTTTTGTAGATGTTCTGTTTTCCATATTAAAAATATTGTCTTACAGATCTGGAACCAAGCATAACTTTGATAAAATAAAACAAAATGTAAAATTAAAAAAAAAAAAAGAGCTGTAACACTCACTGCGAAGGTCTGTGGCTTCACTCCTGAAGTCAGCGAGACTACGCCCACCAGTAGGAACAAAAAACTCCGGATGCGCCACCTTTAAGAGCTGTAACACTCACTGCGAAGGTCTGCAGCTTCACTCCTGAAGTCAGCGAGACCACGAACCCACGAGAAGGAAGAAACTCCGGACACATCTGAACATCTGAAGGAACAAACTCCAGACACACCATCTTTAAGAACTGTAACACTCACCGTGAGTGTCCGTGGCTTCATTCTTGAAGTCAGCAAGACCAAGAACCCACCAGAAGGAACCAATTCCAGACACAACATCCCAATTTTAACATTGAATGTAAGTGGCCTAAATGGTCCACTGAAAAGATACAGAATGGCAGGATTGATTTAAAAACCACCCACCAAAGATCTGCTGTCTTCAAGAGACACAACTAACACATAAGTGTTCCCAGATGAATGAGGTCCAGCTGCTTGCACTTATGGTCCAATAACAAGATGCAGACCGACTGGGGAAGAAGGGAGTTTATTTCTGTAACTGGTTACAGGGAGAAGGTTGGAGCAAATCCCCAGACCAACTCAAAGTTACAAATTTTTCCCCAGTGCTTATATATATTTTACACTCTATGACTACATGTGGGAGTGCAGCTACAAGCAAGAGTGTTTCATTCAATCTATATCTAATCTTTAACTAGGGTTTGGCATCTGGAAAACTTTCTCTAGAGCCTTGGAAAGTTTCTTAATCTTAAGTGGGCCCCAGTATGAGGTATATGTGTTGGAATGCTTTTATTATTTCATCAGACTTTAGGGTCTGAGAAAACCCAGGCAAGGTCTTAATGGGTTTGTTTTTGCATTCTAGTCCTCATACTCAATGACATGGTTTGGCTCCATGTCCCTACCCAAATGTCATGTTGAATTGTAATTCCCAGTGTTGGGGGAGGGAGCTGGTGGGAGGTGATTGGATCTTGGGGGTGGATATCCCCCTTGCTGCTCTCATGATAGTGAGTGAGTTCTCATGAGATCTTGTTGTTTGAAAGTGTGTAGCCCTTCCGCCTTCACTCTCTCTCTCCTGCTTTGCCATGGTAGGACATGCTTGCTTGCCCTTCACCTTCTGCCGTGATTGTAAGTTTCCTGAGGCCTCCCAGCCACGCTTCCTGTATAGCCTGCAGAACTGTGAGTCACTGAAACATCTTTTATTTATAAATTACCCAGTCTCAGGTAGTTCTTTATAGCAGTGTAAGAATGGACTACTACACCCAGACACTGGTTTCTCTAGTTCTTTAATACTTAACTTATGTATTCATCAAAATTGTAGTAAAGGGTTAGTGGAAACTGACCTTGGCTGCTAATGAAACCTGACCTGCCGCATAAAGACTCATATAAACTCAAGGTAAAGGGAAAAAAGATATTCCACGCAAATGGAAACCAAAACCAAGCAGGTGTAGCTATTCTTATTTCTGGCAAAATAGACTTTTGATCAACAGTAAAAAAAGACAAAGAAGGACATTATATAATGATAAAAGAATTAGTCCAACAAGAAGATATTACAATTCTAAATTTATATCCACCTAACACTGGATCTCCCAGATTTATAAAACATTTACTACCTGACCTAAGAAATGAGATAGACAGCAACACAATAATAGTGGGGGACTCCAATACTCCACTCTCAGCACTAGACAGATCATCAAGACAGAAAACCAATGAAGAAACAATAGGCTTAAACTATACCCTAGAACAAATGGATTTAACAGATATTGACAGAACATTCTTTCCAACAACTGCAGAATACACATTCTTCTCAACAGCACATGGAACATTCTCCAAGATAAAACATATGATAGGCCACAAAACAAGTCTCAATAAATTTAAGAAAATCAAAATAGCAAGTATCTTCTCAGACCACAGTGGAATAAAACTGGAAATTAACTCCAAAAGGAACTCTCAAACTATACAAATACATAGGAATTAAATAATCTGCTCTTGAAAGATTTTTGGGTTAGCAACAAAATCAAGATGGAAATTAAAAAATTCTTTAGTATGAATGATAATAGTGACACAACTTATCAAAACCTCTGGGATACATCAAAAGCAGCACTAAGAGGAAAGTTCATAGTGTTAAATGCTTACATCAAAAAGTCTGCAAGAGCACAAATTGACGACCTAATGTCACACCTCAAGGAACTGGAGGAACAAGAACAAACTAAACCCACAACCAGCAGAAGAAAAGAAATAATGAAGATCAAAGAAGAACTAAGTGAAATTGAAACAAACAAAAACAATATAAAAGATAAATGAAACAAAAAGCTGGTTGTTTGAAAAGATAAACCAAATTGATAGACCATTAGTGAGATTAACCAAGAAAAGAAAAGAGAAGATCCAATAAGATCAACTAGAAATGAAACTGGAGATATTACAACCAATCACACAGAAATACAAAAAAATCAATCAAGGCTACTATGAACACCTTTATGTGCACAAACTAGAAAATCTAGAGGAAATGGATAAATTCTTGGAAACATAAAATCCTCCTAGATTAAATCAGGGAAAAATAGAAACCCTGAGCAGACCAATAATAAGCAATGAGATTTAATCAGTAATAAAAAAATTGCCAACCCAAAAATGTCCAGGACCAGATGGATTCACAGCTGATTTCTACCAGACATTCAAAGAAGAATTAGTACCAGTCTTACTGAAACTACTCCAAAAGATAAAGAAAGAAGGAATTCCCACCTCCCCCAAATCACTCTATGAAGCCAGTGTCACCTTAATACCAAATACAGGAAAGGACATAACAAAAAATGAAAACTATAGACCAATACCCCTAATGACCATAGATATAAAAATCCTCAATAAAATACTAGCTAACGGAATCCAACAGCACATCAAAGATATAATACTTCATGATCAAGTGGGTTTCATCCCAGGGATGCAGGGATGAATTAACATACACAAGTCAATAAATGTGATACATCACATAGATAGAATTAAAAAGGAAAACCATATGATCATCTGAATAGACACAAAGCATTTAATAAAATCCAGCACCCTCAACAAAATAGGCATAGAAGGGACTTAGCTCAAAGTAATAAAGCCATTATATGACAAACCCACAGCCAACATCATACTGAATGGGGAGAAGTTGAAAGCATTCCCCCTGAGAACTGGAATAAGACAAGGATACCCACTTTCACCACTTCTATTCAACATAGTACTGGAAGTCCCAGTCAGAGCAATCAGACAAGAGAAAGAAATAAATGTCATGAAAAACGGAAAAGAGGAAGTCAAACTGTCACTGTTCACTGATGATATGATCGTATACCTAAAAAACCCTAAAGACTCATCCAGAAAGCTCCTAGATCTGATAAATGAATTCAGTAAAGTCTCAGGTTATGAAATCAATGTACACAAATCAGTAGCACTGCTATCTACCAACAATGACCATGCTGAGAATCAAATCAATAACTCAATCTCTTTTACGACAGCTGCAAAAAATAAAATAAAATACCTAGGAATATGCTTAACCAAGGAGGTGTAACATCTCTACAGAGAAAACTACAAAACACTGCTGAAAAATCATAGATGACACAAACAAATGGAAACACACCCTATGCTCATGGATGGAAAAATTAATATTGTGAAAATGACCATACTGCTCAAAGCAATCTACAGATTCAACGCAATTCCCACCAAAATGCCATCATCAGTCTTCATAGAAATAGAAAAAAAAATCCTGAAATTCATATGGAACCAAAAAAGAGCCCACAAAGCCAAAGCAAAACTAAGCAAAAAGAATAAATCTGAAGACATTACCCGACTACAAATTATACTACAAGGCTACAATTACCAAACAGCATGGTACTGGTATGCAAATAGGCATGTAGACTAATGGAATAGAATAGAGAACCCAGCAATAAAGGCAAATGCAGCTATCTGAACTTTGATAAAACAAACAAAAACATAAATTGGGTAAAGGACATTTCAATAAATGGTGCTGGGAAACCACATGTAGAATAATGGAACTGGATCTCCATCTCCCACCATATCAAAAATCCACTCAAGCTGGATCAAAGACTTTAAATCTAAGACCTGAAACCGTAAACATTCTAGAAGATAATTTTGGAAAAACTCTTCTGGATATTGGCTTAGGCAAAGAATTTATGACTAAGATCCCAAAACCAAATGCAACAAAAACAAAAACAAATAAATGGGACCTAATTAAACTAAAAGGCTCCTGCATAGCAAAAAAAATGACCAGCAGAGTAAACAGACAATCCAGAGTGGGAGAAAAGATTCGCAAACTGTGTATCAGACAAAGGACTATTATCTAGAATCAAGGAACTCAAATCAGCAAAATAAGCATCTGAAAAAGGACTAGAATCTAGTATCTAGAATCTACAAGGAACTCAAACAAATCAGCAAGAAGAAACCAAATAATCCCCTCAAAAAGTGGGCAAAGGACATGATTAGACATTTCTCAAAATAAGATATACAAACAGCCAACAAACATGAAAAAACGCTCACCATCACTAATCATCAGGGAAATGCAAATTAAAACTGGAATGAGATGCCACCTTACTCCTGCAAGAATGGCCATAATTCAAAAGTCAAAAAACAATAGATGTTGGCGTGGATGTGGCGAAAAGAGACCATTTTTACACTGCTGGTGAGAATGTAAAGTACAACCACTATGGAAAACAGTGTGTGGATTTCTTAGAGAACTGAAAGTGGAACTACCATTTGATCCAGCAATCCCACTACTGGGTATCTATCCAAGGGAAAAGAAGTCATTATGTGAAAAGGACACTTACACACACATGTTTATAGCAGCACAATTCACAATTGTAAAGATATGGAACCAACCTAAATGCCCATCAAACAATGAGTGGATAAAGAAAATGTGGTTTATATACACCTGAAGGGGTGGCCTGCCCCTCCACACCTGTGGGTATATCTCATCAGGTGGGACGAGAGACTGAGAAAAGAAATAAGACACAGAGACAAAGTGTAGAGAAAGAACAGTGGGCCCAGGGGACCGGCGCTCAGCATATGAAGGACCTGCACTGGCACCGGTCTCTGAGTTCCCTCAGTGTTTATTAATTGCTAGTTTCACTATCTCAGCAAGAGGAATTCGGTAGGAGAGCAGGGTGATAGTGGGGAGAAGGTCAGCAAGAAAACATGTGAGCAAAGGAATCTGTGTCACAAATAAGTTCAAGGGAAGATACTATGCCTGGATGTGCACGTAGGCCAGATTTATGCTTCTCTCCACCCAAACATCTCAGAATAATGGCGCAGCATTGCTGCCAACATGTCTTGCCTCCCACCACAGGGTGGTTTTTCTCCTATCTCAGAATTGAACAAATGTACAATCGGGTTTTATACCGAGACATTCTGTTTCCGGGGGCAGGCAGGAGACAGAGGCCTTCTTCTCATCTCAACTGCAAGAGGCCTTCCTCTTTTACCAATCCTCCTCAGCACAGACCCTTCATGGCTGTTTGGCTGGGGGACAGTGAGGTCTTTCCCATCCCACGAGGCCATATTTCAGACTATCACATGGGGAGAAATCTTGGATGATACCTGGCTTTCCAGGGCAGAGGTCCCTGCGGCTTTCCGCAGTGCATTGTGCCCCTGGTTTATCGAAACTGGAGAATGGCGATGACTTTTACCAAGCATACTGCCTGTAAACATTTTGTTAACAGGGCACATCCTGCACAGCCCTAGATCCCTTAAACCTTGATTCCATACAACACATGTTTTTATAAGCTCAAGGTTGGGGCAAAGTTACAGATCAACAGCATCTCAGGACAAAACAGTTGTTCAGGGTACAGGTCAAAGTGGAGTTTCTTATGTCTTCCTTTTCTACACAGACACAGTAACAGTCTGATCAATACTACTCAGCCATAAAAAGGACCAAAATAATGTCTTTTGCAGCAACTTGGATGGAGCTGGAAGCCGTTATTCTAAGTAAAGTAACTCAGGAATGGAAAATCAAATTTCATAATTTCAGTTGTAAGTGGGGGCTAAGCTATGAGGATGCAAAGGCCTAAGAGTGATATAATAGATTTTGGGGATGCAGGGAAGAAGGTTGGGAGGGAGGTGAGGGATAAAAGATTACATATTGGGTACAGTGTACACTGCTTGGGTGACAGGTGCATAAAAATCTCTCAGAAATCACCTCTAAAGAACTTATCCATATAACAGAAAACCACCTGTACCCCAAAACTATTGAAACAAAAAAGAAACACACAAACATACAAAACTTTTAATATGACAAAACAAAGCATGCATATTTTAAAGAATACAAGCAATAAAAAAGCACAAAATCATATAAAGCACAGCTGGAAAGTCTCCCTTCCGTTCCTATGTTCACCCATATCTTTTCCTCAGATAACTACTGTCTACAACTTGGTGTGTACATTTTCCCGGAATTCTCCCTTTGCAAATACAAACATGTTTTCCTTCCTTCTTTCTTTAATAAAAAAGGTATATCTACTATATCATATATATATGTATATATCTCACCTCAAGTGATCCTGCCATCTTAGCCTCCTGTGTATCTGGGATTACAGGTGTGAGCCACTGGAACCAGCTGAATTAATTATTCTTATCTGTTCCCCTTTTGCTTTGGATTGTTATTTTATTATTATTATTATTATTTTTGGCCTCAAGTGATTCTCTCGCCTCTGCCTCTCAAAGTGTTGGGATTACAGGCATGAGCCACTGCGCATGGAAAGAAATATACTTTTTTTTCTTTTGGAGACAGAGTCTCACTCTGTCGCTCAGCGTGGAGTGCAATCTTGGCTCACTGCAACCTCTGCCTTCCAAATTCAAGCCATTCTCATGCCTTAGCCTCCTGAGAAGCTGGGACTGTAAGTGTTCACCACCACTCCTGGGTAATTTTTCTAATTTTAGTAGAGACGGGGTTTCATGCCATGTTGGCCAGGCTGGTCTCGAATCCCTGGCCACCCACCTCGGCCTCCCAAAGTGCTGGGACAGGCGTGAACCACCATGCCCAGCCTTGGATTGTTATTTTGTTATTGATTGATTTTGTTATTGATTTGTAGGACCTCATTATATAATTTGGGCATATTATGTTTTGAATATTTGTCAATTATGTTAAGATATTTTCTTGCTGCCTGCTGTATGCTTTTCAACTTTATTTATGGTGGAAAGTTACTGTTCAGGTCTTACTTGATCTCTGTATCATTGAATCCCACTGACCCATCCTCCTCTATTCCCCTTGACCCCTCTTGTCTTGTTTGTTGTTCTATTTCTTAATTTATTTCTCACATATTGAGGTTCCTGGGATTCTACTTCGGTTTTCTTCTCTTCTCACTCTACCTGCTCCCTCTTGGTGAGTCCACTGGTTTTCATGGCTTCAGCTGCCATCCGACATGTGCCAGGCTCTCCCGTAGCTACTGCTCCCGACCAGTGTCTCCCCTAAGCTCCAAACTCTGACATGCAATTATCTCCTGAAATCTCTCTGAGGGCCCACAGATGTTGCAAATTCAACATGTAGAAAACTAATCTCATTGTATTTCCTGACACATCTTTCTTCTGAGTGGTTCCTTTTTCAATCATCTGCCAAACTAGAAATGTACCTGCTCCTTACTCTTCCTCTCCTTAACATCACTCCTGACTATCTCCTCCTCACCATCTTCACTGACAGTGTTGGGCAACACTTTATTCTCTCTCACCTCACTTAAGGCAATGGTCATGCAAAGTTGTGGGTTCTAGACTGGGCTGTGTGAGTTAGAATCCACCTACCTAGTCCTGGACTTTGGTCAAGTGATTTAATCTCACTGGGTCTCAGTTTCATTATCTGTGAAGTGGCTATAATGACAGCAGCTCCCACATGGGGTTGTTATGTGGATTAAATAAGTCCGTACTGATAAACACTTAGAATGATGCTTGGCTCTGTTAGCTGCTCCTCATCCTCCTCTTCCTCCTCTCTCCCTCCTCCTCCTCTCCTAAATGTCCTCCACCTCAAATAATTCCCCCTTTAACCCACCCTCCAATCTACTGCCAGAACGAGCTTCCTAATATGTGAATTTGATCACTTTCTTTTCCTCTTAAAATTCATCAAGGACCCTGGTTACACTCAGGTAAAGTCAGACTCCTGAGCCGGTCACCTGGTACACTCCATCTAACTCCTGTTACTTCTCCAACCCTGTCACTTCAGGCTCCCCCCACCCTCAATACAGAACCCTTAACTCCAGCCACAGGGAACCACCTACAGTCCCCTCAACCCCCAAGGAGCTGTTCTGGTTTCCCCTGGGGTCTTGGCATGTGTTTCCCTTTTCCCTGGGATGCTCTTTCCCACTCTTTTGGTTTGGCCAACTCTCCCTTTGCCTTGCAAATGTAGCCAAGGGTTTATAATTCCTCATCCATTTGGCTGCTCCTTCCCCCATGGTGAGGTTCTTGAAAGCAGTGCTTTCATTTATATTTTTGTCTTTGTATCTCCAAATCAATCATTGTTTGGCATGTCATAGATGCCTAATATATTTTCGTTGAGCGCTAAATGAATTGACAGGTAGGGGAAACTGATGTATGTTGGAGCATCCCAGTGACATCTAATTTAAAGAAATAATTATGTTGCCCCAATTACCCAGGGCATCCCCAGGCTATGAATATAGATGAAGTCACATCAGTAGCAACAACCTGGATTGAGCTGGCTCAGAGCCCATGTGTTCATGCTGGGCTTCAGCCCTGTAATGCACTCCTCAGGGACTTGGGGGAGTCTATTAGGGGTGTCTCTCACATGCTTCTCTGGGCTTTGCAGTTGCTGGACATGCACCCTAGAGTCACCACTGAAGAAGGACGGGTGCACTTGCAGTGCCAGGCTCTGGGAGGTCTATGGTGATCTTTGTGGATCTCTCTGCTTGAGAGTCCCCAAAGTCTAACAGACTTTTCTGATTTCTTTTTGGAGCTCTTTTGCTCTCCACTGGACTTGGTGCAGACTCTTCAGGGGCAGTGTTGAGCTAGATGTTGTTCTTCAGCATTGCTCTTCTTTTCCCCAAACAGTGGGAGAAGGTCCAGCTCCCCCAATCCTGGCCCCTGATTCCCATCTGATGAGTTCTCTTCCAGGGGCAGCCTCCTTGCTCTGTGAAATGGGCTTCAGCCAGTCCCCCTCCCCACCCCGCGAACATCCAATCAATTCATCAGGAAGGTCTGAATTTTGTGCTGGAGTTCCTGCTATAATATCACTTCTTTTGCTACAGTAAGAATCCTGCCCCAGTAAAGACATGTGAGTAAGCCTCATTTCCAGAAAGGGACTGCTGCCCTTTAGGGTAGTGGCAATTCTATTGCTCTGATTGCTCCAGGAGCCCCCCACTTTCTCCCCTCACCCTGTTATTGTGTTCGCTAAGCAGAAGTTCTCACCAACTCTCTAGGGCAGAAACTACTGTTGCAAAACTCTTGCTCCATGTGAAGGTAATGGGATGCAATCTGGGCGGCCTAACCCCAAGAGGCTGTCCAGGGCTCTGGTCAGAGCCACAGGATTGCCCAACCGCTGTGGCCGCTGTGGAGGCTCTGGCAGTGCCTGCAAGCCAGAGCAGATAAGGACACTGTGACTGCTTGTTGGGGGCCACAAAATGTGTCTTAGAACCTGTGTAGGGCAGCTAATCACCTTATCATAGAGTGTGGTCTGCACTTCTTCCCAAACAGTTATTCTCAGAAGCACCACAATCAGGTGCCTAGTGAATGACCTACACCTTTCATAAGCCTTCTTGGACAATACAGGGGATGTGATCTTATGCCACAGTACTACATAGTCCACATCAATGGTCCTTATCAAAGTCTGGCCAAATGAACAATGCACAGAGAGTGACCTAGACTCAGCCCTTCCCTCCAGGTACTCTCAACTTGAGATCAATCAAGAACTATAGTGGTTGGTAGGGAAGGACAGAGAGGTCCAAGTTCTGTGTCTGTGCCTCTTTCCTGCCCTCCAAACCCAGGAGTCCTGGCGGGAGTGGGGTGGGGGCAACAGAAACTCTCACACGCTGCTGGTGGGAAGGGCCAATGTACAACCTCTTTGGGCAATAGTTTGGCAGTTCCTTAAAAGTTAAACATGGCCGGGCGGGTTGGCTCACGCCTGTAATCCCAGCACTTTGGGAGGCCAAGGAAGGCCGATTATGAGGTCAGGAGATTGAGACCATCCTGGCTAACACGGTGAAACCCCGTCTCTACTAAAAATACAAAAAATTAGCCGGGCTTGGTGGCAGCCACCTGTAGTCCCAGCTACTTGGGAGGCTGAAGCAGGAGAATGGTGAGAACCCGGGAGGTGGAGCTTGCAGTGAACTGAGATCACTCCACTGCACTCCAGCCCGGGTGACAGAGCGAGACTCCAACTCAAAAAAAGAAGTTAAACATAATGACCCACCCATGTCATTCCTAGGTATTTACCTAAGAGAAACAAGTGTATGTCAGCAGATACTCATGTGAATCTTATTTGTAATAGCCCCAAGTTGGAAACAACTCAGATGTCCATCCACAGGTGAATGTAGAGGCAAACTGTGGCATATCCATGTGGTGGAATACCACTCGACAATAAAATATGTTCTTGATATATGTAGCAACAGGCACGAACCTCAACGTCATTAAGCTGAGCAGAAAGCAGGCAATAAAGAGGGCATACTGTATGATTTCACTTACATAAAATTCTAGAAAATGCACATTAGCCTGTGGTGACTGAAAGCAGATCAGTGTTTGCCTAGGTATGGAGGGAAGAGAAGGGAGGGAGGCCACGAAGGGGCACAAGGAAACTTTGGGGTGGATAGATATGTTTATGAAGATGGTTTCATTGGTGTTTATTAAAATCGAAACTCATCAAATTGTACACTCTGTGATGTTTATCATATGTCAGTAGTACTTCAATAAACATAAAAAGAAACACAGCAACACAAACACAGATCCCTGAAGCTGACTCCAGACAGGAAGCTGCTGGAGAGCCCAAGACAGTGCAGGCTTCACTTCTCGTGAATCAGGAAGGGTGGGCACCACTGCTGGGTGAGTGGGGAGTGTGGAGGAGAAATGTCAGGGCTGCTGGGGTCTTATCTACAGTCATGGATTTGCTGAGCCCAGAGGGACTTTAGAGAGGATGGGGCTCGACTCTTAACGTTAGAGAAGAAGCCCTGAGCACTGAGGGCTTCGCCAAAGTCACCTGACTCGTTGTGGTAGCTGCAGGGCTGGAACCACTCCCCACACCCTACGCTGCCCACAGAAGTGCTGGTGCCTTAGAGCTCCAGTGTCTAGAATTAGGACTGGACAAACAAGAGGGCTGGGAAGAGCTATGGGCAGGGAGTGGATTGAGTGGGATGGGCAGGCGGGTGGGAGGCCAATCATGGGCTGGTCTTGGTCTTGGTCAGGTGACCTGGGCTTCTCCTCCCTGGGCGCAGGGTGGGCAGCAGCGGTCTCTCTTCTTGTAATCCATAGAGCAAGTGTGGCAGAGAAGGCCTCCGCAGAGCCTGGAAAGCAGAGGCAGGAAAGCCTGGGGCGGCCTCTGCAGCTGGCACTTCCCCAAGTGGGCGCTGAGGTCATGGAGTTCCAGCATCTTCAGGTCCACCTGAGACATCTGTCTCTCATCTCCCAGTGGAATGCCCTTGGTCTGTCTCAGGTGGTCTCCCCTATCCTGAAGGGTGTCCTGATGCTGACCCCTCCAGAGCCTCCACCTCCACATGACAGCTTCTCCTGGTGGTTCACCTTCCTCTCTCCCAAGGCTGGTCCTAGCACTGTGCTCACAGAGGAAGGAGGGGAGCAGCTTACGCTGTACAGATGCTCCCTTCCAGATGAGAGGCCCATTTCTCAATCGGCTCTTGGAGGGGGACCCAATCCCACCCCCCAGACCCCACTCCTTATCTGACCCTTCTGTTCTTCTCCTTCATGGCTCTGCTTAGTGTTGGAAGCCAGATGTGGTAGAATGAGTGGCCAGCTGTAAGTGGCCTTTTATAAACACCCAGTTCCTGTGTCCCTCCCTTCCCTGGAGTGGGTGGGTGCTGTCAGCTTGTGGAAACTGGGCTGTCCCAGAGGGAGGATTCTGTGCCCTTCCCTTTACCTGCATGGATACCGCCGAGACAATCGGCCAAATATCTTGCTACAGGCCACACAGCACCCAGGGGCCATGGAAGAGAGATGCTGGAGCCTCTGCCACAGGCGGTCCTTCTCTCTGATGGGGGATGAAGGTGAAGAGACACAGACAGAGACAGAGATCAAAAGATAGAAATGGGAAATGACCCAGACAGAGAGACAGAGAGGAACAGAGGGAATCACACAGAGAAGAAGAGAGAGACAGAGAGGGTGATGGAGGGAATCACATGGACACACACAGAAATAAAAAGAGATTCAGAGACAGGGACAGAAACGAGAGCAGAGATGCAGAAAGACAGAGACACAGCAATGGAGAGGGATACAAAGATGGACTGAGAAAGGTGGTTACTCAGAGAGAGAGAGAGGGGCGGAGAGAAGAGGAAAGAGGGAGAGGGGGAGAGAGAGAGAGAGAGAGAGAGAGGAAGAGGAAGCCAGAGGATTGGAGAGAGACAGAGAGTGACATAGAGAAGTTGAGAGATATATAGAGGGAGAGAGACACACACATAGAAAGAGATGCAGAGACAAAGAAAATGGAGACAGAGGGAGAGAGACAGATATGGAGACAGATGGAGAGATAGAGAAAGAGACACAGGGGCCAGAGAAAGACAGAGAGAAATGAAGAGACAGTGAGAGACACATACAAGAGATCAGAATGCATCTGACACCTGGCCTCCTCTTCGCCCAAAATAACCTTGACCCATGATTTAAGGACCCATTATTTAAGCACAAAGGAGTGTTCCCTGATCACAGAGGCCCCTGGGGTTTCTTGCTCCGGACACTTACAGCACATCTTGCCTACTGTCTCTTATCTGGCACTTAGTACAAACTGTCTTGTATTTATTTACATGTATGCCCTTGCAAAACTAATTTCACTGCTTTTTTCTCTCTTCTTCTTCTTCTTTTTTTTTTTTTTTTTTTTTTTTTTTATTTGAGAGCATCTCACTCTGTTGCCCAGGCTGGAGTGCAGTAGCATGATCACAGCTCACTGCAGCCTTTACCTCCTGAGCTCAGGTGATCCTCACACTTTAGCCTCCTGAGTAGCTGGGACTATAGGCACCTGCCTGGCTAATCTTTTGTAGGGATGGGGTTTCGACACGTTGCCCAGACTGGTCTTGAACCCTTCCTCAGCTTCCCAAAGTGCAGGGATTACAGGCATGAACCACCATTCCCCACCTTCACTCCTTCTTGTAAGGATATTTAGGAAGATGGGTTGTTTTAAATTTTTATCAAAATAATACATACACATGATTTAAAAGTAAAATCGTACAAAAGTGCTCATATCAAAAGGCATCCCCTCTCTTTCTCGTTCTCAGTGGCAAACCATTTCTGACATCTTTTTGCTTTCTCTTCTTGAGATTACTTCCAAATTTAAGTAATCTGCTCCTATAGCTCCTTCTTTGTTTACCAATAGAGAACATTCTCTATAGAGCTCCTTCCTTTGATATCAGAGGATTTAGCTTATTTATTACCATCCTCACTAACTCACCCTCCTAACATAGTTATAGTCCTATTTTTGGTTCCTCTATTGGCTACCATTGTAATTTTTTTTTTTTTTGAGACAGAGTCTTTCTCTGTCACCCAGGCTGGAGTGCTGTGGCATGATCTCGGCTAACTGCAACCTCTGCCTCCTGGGTTCAAGTGATTCTCCTGCCTTGGCCTCCCAAGTAGCTGGGATTACAGGCATGTGCCACCACGCCTGGCTAATTTTTGTATTTTTAGTAGAGATGGGGTTTCAGCATGTTGGCCAGGCTGGTCTCAAACTCCTGAGCTCAGGAGATCCACCTGCCTTGGCCTTCCAAAGTGCTGGGATGACAGGCATGAGCCACCGTGCCTAGCCTACCATTGTAATTTTTACAGAATATACTCACATATTTATTTCTTCATCTACTAACTATGGGTAGTATCCTTATGACTCCTGTTCTGTAATATGATGATGCAGCATCTCTTCCTTTCATCTCACCTCTTTCCTCCACCTTCTAACTTGCCATTTTTTCTCACAGCATCCAAAATGGTAACCACTACCCCACATGTGGCTATTTACATTTAATTTAATTAAAATATTAATAAATAAAATAAAAACTAGTTCCTTAGTTGCACCAGCTCAATATTTCAAGTGCTCCATCTCTACATGTGACTACCAGCTACCATACTGGACAGCATAAATATACAACCTTTATAGAACATTCTATTGGATTCTATTCTATACATAATATTGTTAAGGTGGTAGCATTTATGTTCTGTTTCTATAATTACATAATTGCTTTCTGTGCTTTGCTTTTAACTTGATTCTAACATTGAAAAAAATTAATGAATAATATTTACATTATTAGATAATATATATACATATTTCTTCCCAAAGAGCTAAGATGTCTTCTGCAACATTTTCCTTCTTAGAAGGCTTTTGGTTTTCTGGGAATTTTTAATTGCCTTTCTTTGTTCCTTGCATTACTTGCCTTTAACATATTATTTTCCTCCCAATTCTTCATCATTTCAGGTGTTCTCTTGATTCCCTTTCTCCCCAGAGACCTTCCTCCTGGGTCCTTGGTCCTTCTGCTACAGTCTAGATTGACTGCTCCCTGGGCTTGCTGCCCACTTGTCATCTTGGGAATTCCCTTTTCTTCTCTCCTAGGCTAGAGCTATTTTTTTTTCCCTGAATTCCACATCTTCTCCTTTCTTGGCTTACTTCCTTGTTTTTCTGGAGCACATCCTCAACTAACTTCCTATGAAAGGCTATGTGGGAGGCAAATTTTCTGAAATCTGTCTATGTGAAAATGTCTTTACTCCACCACCTCCCCCACTTAATTCATGGTTTGTCTGGAAACAAGATTCTAGGGCAAAAGTCAGTTTTTCTCAGAATTGAAAAGAATTGCACTATAGACTGTTTAAGTGGTTGGATTCTACTTCTTTTATAGGTGATCTATCTTTTTTCCTAGACAATCTTAGGACATTGTCCTTATCTGTCTTACCGAAATTTCATAATGATGTATCTAACTGTGGGCTTTGTTTGTTTTGTTTTTCATTTCTTTGCTCAGTGAAATCTTCAGATCTGAAGATCTGTGTCCATCAGAGCTAGGGAATTCTCTCACATCTTAATTTTTGCTATGTTTCATTTGTTTCTCTCCTCACAGTTAGAAAGGACACTGGAACTCAGAGACTGATTATCTGTATGTCTAATTATTTCTCTCCTGACTCCCATCTCTCTATGCTTTTTATTCTAACCTTCTAAGAGACTGCCTCATCTTTCTCTTCTAATCATTTTAGTGAATTGAAAGAAATTCAGTGATCATAATTTTAATTTAATTTTTAATTTCCAAGAATGCTTTTCGTCTTTTGACAGATGCTTTTTATGGCATCCTGTTTCATGGAAGATGGATCTTTTTCCTTTGTTTATCTTCATCTCTTCCCTTTATATTCTAGACTCTTCTCAAGTATCTGGGGATCCTTGGTTGTCATTTTATGTGTAAGAAAGAGGCAACAAAATCTGTTTAGAGCTCTGAATAGTGGACAGGAATGGTTGACTAGTGGCTTCCCTTTAGTGGGGACTAGGCAGGGAGCTACCTGCTACAACCAGACACCCAAATGCCAGAAAACTGGTCTTTTATTTGGGGCACTTGAATTCCTTTAGTGAAGGATCTTTTGATCATTTGCTTGGGAGATAGGCCCCTGAGTGCTGGATATTCTGCATGTGGGGAGACAGGCAGAAGGCAGCAGGTATGGATTGCTCTTTCTAATGACTTTTTCCCTCATCTCACTTCTGCCATGTGTGGCTCTGGGATCTCTGGATCCTACAAAAAACTTGGGCTTCACACAGTATCCACTTCTCCATCCATTTTCCAGCTTCTGGAAATTAGCTGAAATCTCTCCTCTGTGGTTAGCTCCTCTACTTTTCTCACCGTTTTAAGTTTTAGTCTTTTATAGTCATTTTAGAGAGATTTCAGGATGGAGAATAGATAAGATGTGGGCAGTCCACCATCCTGACGCAGAAGTCAACCTTGGTGGCTATTTCTTTTTTCCTTTTTCTTTTCGTTTTTTGCTTAGGGTCGTATTTTCCATAAGCTTCTGCCAGGGACATTGTATTACACAGTTTAATGTCTCCTGCCTGAGAACCTGTGATTAATCACCTTTGCACTAGGAAACTAGTGCTGATGAACTAGTATATTTTCTCTGGATGGGAAGTGAGATTTAGTCACTCTGTCTTTCCCTTTTTGATCCTGCTACCAATATGCTCATTGCTGAGTTCTAATGCTAACCCTAATCCTAACACTTTGGGGATATATACATTTTGTTTTCTATTATATGTTCCATTTAATTTTCTTTCTTTCTTTTTTTTTTTGAGATGGAGTTTCACTCTTGTCGCTCAGGCTGGAGTGCAGTGGCACGATCTTGGCTCACTGTAACCTCCGCCTCCCGGGTTCAAGCAATTCTCCTGCCTCAGCCTCTTGAGTAGCTGGGATTACAGGTGCCTGCTAACACACCCAGCTAATTTTTGTATTTTTAGTAGAGGCAGGGTTTCACCATGTTGGTCAGGCTTGTCTCGAACTCCTGACCTCAGGTGATTCATCCACCTCGCCCTCCTAAAGTGCTGGGATTACAGGCCTGTGAGCCACTGCACCCGGCCATGTTCCATTTAATTTTCTAGTTTTTTTTTAACAATCACATATATATGTCTTTTATTGTTGGCTACCTTAAATTCTTTCATGAGGTCAATACTTCACTTTTTATATCTCTCTTCCTCCCAATTGACAGTAAATTCTTTGGAGGAACTATTCCTTAAATTATTTGTTTTTCATTTCCAAGTTGATGTCTCCTTTTTCTCACCCTTAATACCATTTGGATATTGTGTAAGAGGATTTAGTTCTAAATGACCCCTCACCTGAAATCCTAGCACTTTGGGAGGCCGAGCTAGGTGGATTGCTTGAGGTCAGGAGTTCAAGACCAGCCCGACCAACATGGTGAAATCCCATCTCTACTAAAAATACAAAAATTAGCCCGGCATGGTGGCACACACCTGTAGTCCCAGCTACTTGGAAGGCTGAGGCAGGAAAACCACTTGAATCCGGTAGGCAGAGGTTGCAGTGAGCTGAGATGGCGCCACTGCACTCCAGCCTGGGGGACAGAGCGAGACTCTGTTAAAAACAAACAAACAAACAAACAAAAAACCCTGAGCAACCTTCAAATTTTAATGGAACCTGAGTCCACTGGTCTCCTGTTTCCTGAACTGTATGAGAGGATAACATATGTATGTGAACTCTCTTTCTGCTCAACTAAAGGGCAGGAACTATGCTTTCCGCATCTTCCCCATCTCTCAGTGAGCTTAGTGGTTTGGAGCTGACCCTGGTGAGCCCAGCGTCTGGAACCTAGGACAGCTGACCCAGGGCAGGTCCACAGGCCCAGGGTCTGAGGAAGTCCCGTGGGCAGGCAGGTGTAGGACACGTGATCACCTCTGGGTTCTCCCTGGTGTCTTTTTCCTCCTCCCAATTCCTTCTCAACCCATGGTTCCTTTCTCCTCCCTAACCTTAGTAGGCGTGTGTATGTGGGGGTGGGTCTGGGCGGGGGTGTGCATTATTTTCAGGGGACTCTATACAATTTATATGCTATGTATCCTAGGTGACTAAGTCTGCTTTTTTTTTTTTTTTAATGGATTCTCACTCTGTTGCCCAGGCTGGAGTGCAGTGGTGTGATCTTGGCTCACTGCAACCTCTGCCTCCCGGGTTCTAGTGATTCTCTTGCCTCAACCTCCCAAGTAGCTGGGACTACAGGCACTCGCCACCATGTCCGGCTAATTTTTGTATTTTTAGTATAGATGGGTTTTCACTACATTGGCCAGGCTGGTCTTGAACTCCTGACCTCATTATCCGCCCACCTTGGCCTTCTAAAGTACTGGGATTACAGGTGTGCACCACTGCGCCCGGCCAAGTCTGCCTTATTTCTGACCCTCAGTTTCCTTTTCTGTAAAATGGGGATAACAGCAGGGAGTGGCTAAAAGAAACAGAAGGGTTAGCTTATATAAAAGGTCTAGAACCCTGCTTGGGAGTTGTGAGTGGAGTAGAATTTTCATGCTCCGGGCTCCACATCCCTTACCGTTCTCCCATCTGTTTCCCCTTTCCCACTGTCCCCGTCCTTACTGGATCAATTCCAACACCCGCCTCTTCATGGCCTGGACCAAGTCCCGCTGCCCTCCAAGCTCCTCCTGGTACATGGCATCCCTCCTCTCAGCCTCCTGTTGCTTCTGCTCCAGCTGTGCCTGCAGCTCGGCTCTCTCTTCCTGACACCTGGGTACAGAAGGAAGACTAAGTTCTCAGGGGGCAAAGCTCAGCCTTTGTGCCTGAGCTAGGCTGAGCCTCTTCCGGATAGGGAGCGCATGGGAGACGCTGGTGATGCCCCCGGCAGCTGAAGTACACACACACACACACACACACACACACACACTACAACACACAGCCCACCACACACAAAATGCATACACATAATACAATATAACACAACAGACAGAACACCCAACAGAACATATATATACAATACACACAACACACACAACCCCCACACATTGTAACACACACAATACTACACACAACACATACATACAACACATACACAACACACACTATAACACATACACAACTCAACATATACACAACACAACACAAACGTAACCCATACACATAACAACATTCACACAAAACACAACACATACACACAACACAAAACACAATACAACACACACAATGCACTCACACAATACAACACATAACAACAGATACAACACCCAACAGAACACATATACACAACACATACAACATATACACACAAGACAATACACACAACACAACAACCCCTACGTATTATAACACACAATACAACACACAGCACACAACACCCCCTACATATTATAATGCACACAATACAACACACGGCACACACAGAACACATATAGACAATGCAACACATACACAACACACAGCATAACACATACACACAACTCAATATATGCACAACACACATGTAACCCATACACATAACACAACACAAAAACACAACATATGTGCACAACACAAAACACACAGTACAACACATACAACACAACATACACAGACACAGCACAACACTACATACACATTCATAATGCACACATAACACATCGTACACACCACACACAATCACAATCACACAACACAATGCACATGCATAACATGCACGCACAACACACACACAACACATACACAACACAACACACATGCAATACAACACAAAATGCAACACAACATATACACAACACACAGCACACACATGCCTACAACACAACACACACCCTAATACACACATAGTGTAACAGAACACATACACACAACACAGAAGACACACTTACAATGCTACACGCATATAATTTACACATATAATACAATACGTACACACACCACAACACACCACACATCACAACATACATAATGCACACACAACAAAATACACACAACACATATATAATGCACACACCACACACATAAACAGAACACAAACAACACAACATATAAGCACAAACTTGCACAACACACACAACAGACATCCATAATGCAGACGCACAACACAACATGCACACAATGTGTGTGCGTTTACACACACACATACAAAGCACACACCACACACTGAACTGCACACTGTGTGTGGCCTGACACCTATGAACTGACTCCTCACCAACCATTCAGAGAAATGAAAACAGGGCCCTGCCTTGAGTGTTCCTTTAGAGGGAGGGGATGAGCCAACATTTCCTCCTCCGGGCTTTGTTTTTAAACATTTCCATTTAAAATGTAACTTTCTTGAAAGGTGTGTTCAACATCATGGCAGCTCTCTGGAGGGAAGGCAGATGCCTGGGAACCCAGGCTGGATGGTCAGTGCCCAGCTGGAAATAATTGTGTGTGGAAGGGGAACAATGAGGGATTTAGGGTGATGTTTTGCTTTAAAATATTTAAAAAAGTTATGTTACATTGTCTTTTCAATTAAAAAAGTAATAGTAAAAATATGGCTTTCCTAAATTTGTTTTAGTTTTGGGCTTGGCAGCTTCTCAGCTCCACTCTTGGTTTTTCTTTTTGTCTGTAGTGGTTTTCTGAAAGGTTCCAAGAAGACCACTGGACTGGAAATAAAAAAGACCTGGCCCCAGGGCCCAGCCTCTGGCTCAGTTGGGAGGCCCCTGGCTCAGCTGGGAGGGTGTTGCAACGGCAGGTGGCGTGGGTGAGAGTCCCGGCGCTTGGGATGCATGTACGTGTCTGTGCCAGTGTGTGTCCTGGGGCTTGAGCGTGTTTGAGGGGAAGAGGCTTGCAAGAGGCTTGACAATGAATTGAACATACAATTTTAAAACACCCCCTTTTAGCATGTTGCAGGGAAGAAAGTTCGGTGGGCCATGACATCAAACCGTCAGCAGCCCAGCCACTGACATTTCCAAAGAGTTCAGTCACACCAAAGCGTTCTGGTGCTCAGGCACGAAGCAGGGCCATGTTTTTAATCTTAATGAACATTCTAGTCTTTTGGCACCTCATTTCTTAGCTGCTGACTTTAATTTTCCTGAGCTAGTTTACTTGCCCTGTGATCCTGGGCCCTTAATATGATCACCGTGGTGTGTACATGTGTCTCTGGGGTGGGAGAGAACACTTACTTAGCACCTACTGTGTGCCAAGGGATGTTTAGGTGCCAGGAATAAAGCAGAGCCTATGGATCTTACCGTGTTTGGGGCAGGGGTAAAATAAATGATAGACTTGTAAAATAACTAAACTGAGTGCTATGACAGAGACAAAGGAGAGGCTAAGACAGAGACCAGGGAGGGTTCTTGGAGAGGCTTCTCAGACAAGGTGAAATGGAAGCTGACCCAGAAGATGAAAAGTCAGCAATATAGAGCCAGGCATGGGCACATGCAAAGGTCTGCAAGTTGGAAGGAGCTGAGCTTGTTTGAGGAACTGAAAGAAGATGAGTGAATCTGGGCTGCCACAAAGGGCAGTGGGGGGCAGGGAAGGCAGAAGAGTGGGGAGGTGGGCAGGACCTGAGCTGTCTGTCAGTGGCCCAGGAAAAGTGGATGTTAATCTCAGTGAAATGGGGAGCCTCTGAAGTATTTTAATCAGGGGGTGATGGATACTCCTAGCACACGAGGGGACATGGAAGGAATTAGTTTACTGAGCACTTACTATATGCCAGGCCTGAGCTTAGTGTTTCATAGCCCCATTCATTTAGTTTTCACAATGTTAAGAGACAGATAATATAATCCTCATTTTAGAAGAGAGAAAAGTAGAACCTCAGAGAGGGGGTGACACTTGCCCAGGGTCACACAGCTTGATGAGTGGAGGGGGCAGAAATCTGGACACAGGCCAGTCCAGATCAAAACTCTTTTTGCCTCCCTACACCTTCATCCAGGTAAGGCCCTGATCACCAGTGATTCCTGGCACTGGTGCCAAGTGGGCAGCAGGTGGGAGGGAGGGAGTGAAGGATGCTGATGGAGCCTGGCAGGCCTCAAAGGAGCTCAGTGCTGCTGTGCAGGGATTGGGGGACATGTGACATCTGCCTAGTTCCCCATCCTGAGGACGTCTTTGGCTGATGCTTGTCCTAATTTCTTTTGCTCAAGATCTTATTCCCAGCGCAGAGGACACCCACCTGCTTGGAAAGATGGCCCCACGAGCGTAAGAGCTGGGAGGAGGAACCTTAGCTATCCCACCGTTGCCTTTTGCAAATCAGGGTCCTGAGGCCCAGAGAGGGAGGCCACTGTCCCCAGGGGCCCACAGCTAGAAAGCTGTGAGTGGGTGTTGGAAGCCCCATGTCTCAGCCCAAAGTCCGTTTTCACAGCCTCATGGGCCTGTCCGGGGCCTGCGGCCTTCAGGTGGGCTGTGGCTTGCCTCTGCCCCCAGCCTATGCTCTGCGCAGGACTTCTACCACCCTTCCACTGTCCTCCACGCCACAGCTTGAGTGAGCCTTTATACACAGAAGTCAGACGGAGAAACACCCCTGCTCTAAACCCTACCCCAGCCTCTGGTAGCACAGAGAAGAATTCCAGCGCCTCACGCTGTCTTTGAGGCCCCTGGCTCCGACTCTGCCCCTCTCTCCTCTGCTCAGCCACACCCCGTATGCATCTGGCCTGCCTGTCCACAAACGCATGTCTTCCGGCCATTCCCCTGGCCACAGCACTTCTCACTAGAAATTTGCATCCAGTGTTTCATGTAGTTGGGGCTTCTGCTCAAATGTCACCTCAGGGAGGACTTCCTGGCCCCTAGTCTGAATGACTATCCTGTCTTTCTCCGCGCCCTTCCCTGCCTTTGTTTTTTCCCTAGCATCCATCCAATGGCCATGGGATTGCTATCTGTTTCTCTGCCTGCCGTGGGATTGCTATCTGTTTCTCTGCCTGCCATGGGATTGCTATCTGTTTCTCTGCCTGCCGTGGGATTGCTATCTGTTTCTCTGCCTGCCATGGGATTGCTATCTGTTTCTCTGCCTGCCATGGGATTGTATCTGTTTCTCTGCCTGCCATGGGATTGCTATCTGTTTATATGTCCCAGGTCTTCTAGGGCAGGCTGGGCCAAGTTTGTTCACCACACCTGCTCATGGCATTGTAGAAGCATACTAAATGTCCAAGGAATGAATGGGTCCCTCGGCACTTCTATTCTCTGTGTTGAGGAACTCATCGCCAGCTTGATGCCCACGGGCTCCTTTCCTGGGAGTGAGCTTTGTCCTTAGCTCCCTGGCTCCCAGGCATCAGGGTAGCACATCCTCTTCTGAGCCTCAGGGTCAGCTGTTACTCACCGTCCTTACTCTGAGGACTCCAGGATTGATGACCCAGCCCACACTTCCCTCCTGAGTTCCGCACTTAACTGCTTGCCCAGCAGCCCCCGTCTGACATGTCTAACAGGTATCTCAAACATAATGTGTTCAAAACAAAGCTCTGAACTTTCCCCACAAACCTGCCCTCCCACAGCCCACACACTTCAGTTAATGGTGACTCAGCTGTCAAAAAGCTCAAGGTCATTCTCAACTTCTTTCTTTCAGACAGCACATCCAATTCCTCAGGAAGTTCTACTTCACACTTCATCCAAAGCCCAGCAGCTTCTCCTTGCTCCATGCCGCTAGCCCAGTCTGAGCACCCCCACTCTCCCCTGCACGGCAGGGTCCTCCCTGGACTCTCTGTGTTCAACTTGCCTGCTAACAGGCCAGCTCCAAGGGGCCTTTAAAACACACATCAAGCCAGGCACCGTGGCTCATGACTGTAATCTCTACACTTTGGGAGGCCAAGGTGGGTGGATCACCTGAGGTCAGGAGTTTGAGACCAGCCTGGCCAACATGATGAAACCCCATCTCTACTAAAAATACAAAAAATTAGCTGGGCGTGGTGGCGGGTGTCTGTAATCCCAGCTACTCAGGAGGCTGAGGCAGGAGAATCACTTGAACCCAGGAGGCGAAGTTTGCGGTGAGCCGAGATGTCGCCACTGCACTCCAGCCTGGGCAGCAAGAGCGAAACTCTGTCTCAAAAACAAAAACAAAACAAAACAAAACAAAAAAACCAACAACAACAAAAAACATGCGAGCCTCCAACAGGCCGATCTGTAGAGAAAGTGGACTGGTGTTGCCTAGAGCCAGGAAAGGAATGAGGAGTGGCTGCTAATGGGTACAGAGTTTCTCTTTGGGCAGATGGGAATGTTCTGAAATTGACTGAGGTGGTGGATGTATAACTCTTGAATATACTAAAAACCATTTAATTGTTAAGCATTTGAAAAAGCATGTAAACATCTTTTTGACATTAAAAAAAGTCACGTCCCTCTCCTACTCTGAGCTCTCAGTGGCTCCCATCTTCCTCTGAGTCAAAGTCAAGGCACTTCCGATGACCTCTCGGGCTCTCCCTAACCTGCCTCCTTGGCTCACCTGACCTTTTCCCACATCCTCTCCCTCCTTCACTCTACTGGAGCCCGGAAGGCCTCCTTGGATGTTCCTAAAACTGCTCTGCCCGTCCCCCATCAGGGCCTTTGTTTTTGCTGTTCCTGCTGCCTGGAACATTCTACCGAATAGTCAAAGGGCTTGATCCTCACTTCCTTCAGGTCTTTAGGTCAATGTCACCTTTTCAGGGAGGCCTTCCCTGGCCATGTTACCTTATTAAAACGTAAAATACCACACCAACACATACCGTTCCTTTTGTCTGCTTTATGTCTTCTTCTTAAAACTTATTCCAATCTGACATCCTAGGTACTTTACTTGCTAATCACATTTTTTGCCTCCCCCATTAGAATGCAAGCTCCATGAGGGCAGGCGTTTGGCCTGTTTTGTCTGTGAGAGGATTTCCTGTACCTTGGACAGGCCTGGCTCAGAGTGGGTGCACAGAGTGTTTGTGGAATGACTGAATGATGAGTGACAGGTGGCAGGAGCACTGTGGTCTGTGAGACAGGGCCCCCAGCAAAGGGAGCAGCCAGGGCCAGGCCATCTCTCTACAACCTTCCAGCTGCTCCTCCCAGACTATCTTGAACCCTTGAAGACATTTGTGTGGGCAGAACCCCCATGGTCATTTGGGCCCTGAATCATGGAAACCTTTGGTGACCACACTGTGTGCTTAGCTGAGTGTGGAGTGGCAGGAGCCCAGGGGGCCCTTTTGGGTTGGTTTCTGGGCTCCCGGGCCTCTCTCACTGGTGAAGCAGACAGCCAGCAGGCTTCCCAGTGATTCAGGCTGAATCACAGCTACTCAGGCCCTGCTGGGGTCCGACTGGTGTCTGTTGGACCTGGGGCAGGTGTTAGCTATGTGGGAGGGAGAGACAGGGGCAGGTGGGCAGACTGACGCACCCGGACACCACAGGAGAGAGACACAGAGAGGCTGAGTCAGGCCACGGAAGATCTCTGCAGCGAGAAGAGACTTTAAAAAATAAATTATGGGCTGAGTGTGGTGGCTCATGCCTGTAACCCTAGCACTTTGGAAGGCTGAAGCTTGAGCCTAGGAATTTGGACCAGTCTGCACCATGTAGTGAGACCTCGTCTCTACAAAAAGAAAGAGAGAGAGAGAGAGAGAGAGAGAGAAACTGAGACCCGAGAGACTGAGGACTGAGCAGGGATGGTACAGACATACGGTGTGCTGTGGGCCCCTGAGGTCAATGTGATGACGGAAGATGAAGACACTGGATGGTGAGAGACACTGAGCGGGAGAAAGGGAGACTGAAGTGCAGGCACCGACATGCTGCCTGAGGGGGGCGTCTGAGCCCACTGGTTCCGGAGTCAGCTGCAGGCCTTGAATCTCAGCTCCCCTGCTAACTAGCCAATGGTGGGTGAATTGTGCAGCATCTTTGAGCCTCAGCTTCCTCCTCTATAAAATGGGGGTTCTATAGAACTCATCTCATAAGGGTGTTACACAGAAGTACCTACAGCAGGGCCCGGGACGTAGTAAATGCTCAGTAAATGATAGCTATGATTATGAGAGGGTGAGACGTGGCATAACAGGAAGAAGCAAATGGGACACAAAGAAACTGAGTAAAAGAGGGAGACAGAAAGAGATGCAGGAAAGAAGCCCAGTGGAGTAGGGAGGCAGAGAGGGTGGAAAAGAGAGAGGAGCTGCCCAGGGGAGGCAGCAGAGGGAGGCAGGGGTGAGGGTGGGAAGGAAGCAGGCCAGGAGGCGGGGCCTTTCCTGGGGCTGCTCTGGGAGACCTACGAGAAAGGGATGCACAGAGGAGGGAGGGTGGAGCCCTGGGATCAGGAGCAATGCCCTGCAGGCGTCAGATCCCAAAGGTGTGCCCAGCCCAGGGCCTGGTGCACGGGAGGTTCTCACAAGACCTCACTGGCTTGACTGTGACTGACAGCAGGACTCAGGGAGCACCTCTAGGTGCCCTGTGCTGTGGGTTGCCAAGGTTACCTGCTGAGCTGCTCCCGAAGTGCCTGCAGCTCCCCCTCCTGCTGTCTCAGCAGCTGCTCCTGGCTCTGGGCCTGCTCCTCAGCCTTCCGGAACCCAAGTCTGAGGCTCTAGGGGGTGGAAGGAAGGGAGAAGGAGGCTGAAGGAGAAGGGCAGAGACCCCAGTGCCGGGGCTGACCTAAACAACATTCCCAAGAGACTCCAGGCCATGCCCTGGCAGAGCTGGGGACAGTGCTGAGAGCTGTGATGCCTGGCTTTCTCCTAGGCCCTGCTTCTGGGTGAGCCTGGGCCGCTGTTTCTTCCTTCACTGAAGGGTGGAAGTTGTAAACTCAGAAACTTGCAAGTCCCTGGGTGGAGGCTGAAGGAAGGCTTGGTGACAATGTTGAGTGACCTCCAGGAGAAGCATCTACCACAGGAGCAACCAGGTGGGCTCTGCAACAGTAGAACTTAGATTTGGGGAAGAGACTTACCGTTATGAGGATATGGAACTGGAGAGAGGAAGTGACTGCCTGGAAGAACTTCTGGGAAGGGATCTCAAACTCCAGTGCCTACTGGGGCTGGGCAAGAAGTATTGCCGAATAAAGTGGGTCTAGCGTAGGGCAATAGGGAGAGGCGGGGACTGTGGGGACCTGAAGAATGTATGGCTTTCAAAGGCATCCCCAAACAATAATCCTGAATGGGCCAATAAAAATTGTCCAGTGGGAGGGAATGGTCCCAGGCTACCATTGCAGACCCTCATCTGTGGGCCAGGTCAGAGAGGGGCGAATAACCAGGTATGGAGCTCAACTGTTCTCACCTTGATCTCGTCCTGCAGGGATACCTCGGCTTGCTCCTCCCTTCTGGCCACACGGGTCACTTCTGTTTGCACTTGTGGATTCTCCACGGTAGAGTCTTCCTTTGTTGCGAGTCCCTGAAGGACCCAGGGCTCCCCCAGGATGCTAGAGGCCCCAGACCCCTGCCTGCTCCCTGATACTGCTCCCTCTACGGTCCCTCTGGGGCTGGGCATCAGCAGCCTCTGGACATGACTCCACTCTGCTTCCTTTTCATGAGTCCCCTCTGTTGTTCTCTGACCCTCTGCAACCAGCAGAACCCCTGTGCCCTCAGCCTCTATCCCTATCACCTTCTGAGTGCCCATAGCCCCCTTCCCCTGTCCCTGGGCGCTGGGTGTTGAGTTCCCCAGGAAGATCTCAATCCACGGGGCTCTTTCCTCCTGGTCTAGCTGAAGCTCCTCCCCTTCTGGCTCCCACATGCTCTGGGGGTACCTATGTCTCCTGGAATTTTCGCCCTTCTTTTCCAAAAAGAAAGGAAGATGCCTTCGTTGCTGGGACCCGGGAAGCCCTGCCAACTGCTGTCCACTCGGTGCATCTTGCAGACAGATGGCTTGACTGGTGTGTGAGTCCTCAATCTGGACATTTTCGGGCCCTCCATATGTGGCTGGGATCTGTGGAGAGGACCCCAAACCAGTCGTCCCTCTCAGCACCAATTCACTGACCTGGTGCCATTAGATTAGTCCACAGCGCTAATCTAGTCAGCTTGCTAAATAGACAGGTACCAGGTCCTCTCACTGGAAGCTTTGATTTATCAAACCCCAAATCTGACTTTTAGCAACACCCAGGTGATGTGAGCACCATGCTTTGGTCTGGTGAGGGACAGCAGTGCATCCTGATGTCCTTCCGTCCCTTCCCCCAGCCCACATCCTTCTCCCTCCTGCACCTGGGTCTTGGGTATTGATCTGGTTCCCCCTAAGTTCCTCCCACTCCTTTCCTTTAATCCTTCTTCCTGAACTACACATGGTGTTTCAGTTTTTTCATCTGCAAAATGGGAATGATAATACCCGGTTTTAGGGTTGTGATGAAATCTCTACTAGACCAACACTCAGCTAAGAGCGACCTCTCAAGAAGCCTTCTCTGTGCTCCCATGTTCCTCCGTTCATTTCTGTGTCACTTACACTGAACTTGTATATTGCAATGCTTTTTTTTATGGTCTATCTCCATGAAGAGACCCTGAACTTTTCGGGCCAGAGAACTAATAGTATCTGTACCCAGTGCCTGGAAGCTGGTGGGGGTGCAAAATGTGCTTGTGGGATGATGATAACAACAATGACGGTGACCACACACTGCCATGCGGGGAGCGTGTAGCCAGGAGCCCTGCGCAGTGCTGGATGTGAGTTGTGTCAGTTCATCCTTACAATATCCCTATGGGGCAGGACAAGTAACTTGTTCAAGAACCATAGTTTGTAAGGGTGGGGCTGGAATTCAACCAAGCAACCTGGGTCTTAGTCACTTCTTGAACTGAACTGAGTCATTTGTCAATTGTCCAGTGCAGGGGACTCAGCAGAGGGCGTCTCTCTCATCTGTTTCCTGAAGCTTTCAGTGGCCCGCCCCCCATAGCACTTTCTCCTCCTCTGGGCCCAGTGGCTCCGGCAGAGGGTGCTAGAGTTCCCTTTCTCTCCCAGTGTCCCCACCACCCCAGGAATAGGGGCCCTCTCCTCCTCTGCAGCTCCCCAGCCCCCTGCTCCACACATTGGCCTCTTGCTCTGTCTGTCCAGTTGGATCAGGGCTCTCTGTACACTCAGAGGGGGAAGCTCAGTTTCTACTCAACCTGAGGACGCCAAGGAGATGGGGAAGAGGCAACTCAGAGTGAAGGCAGGGCAGAGGCACCTTCTTTGGGGCATGTTTGTTTTTTCTGGGTCTCCTTCCCTGGGTTTGGGTGGAACTGGAGCAGCGTGACCTGAAAGTGAAAGAAGCAGGAGGACCCTGGGCCTCTCTTCAGTGGTGGGCTTGGTCCTCATATGGAAGGTATCCCATCTTTCCACTCGCCCATTCATCCCATGACACTTCTTCCTTCCTGCCCACCCACCCTCATGCATCCCATCCTCCATTCATCTGTACTTTCCCTCCCAGAATCCTGCTATCCATTCATCCTCCAGCCCTCCACCTCAACCACCCAGGAAGTCGTTAGTCAGTGCATATTCTAGGCAGCATTATGCCATGAATTTGCACTGGGAGCATCGAGGGCTAGAAGGATCCAAAGTCATGGAGCAAAAGGAGGCAGAGACAGACGGGGCTGGAGGCTGAGGGCTTGGGGCTTGCCTGGGACCCTTGGTGGCCATGGGACCAGGTGTCAAAAGAGACTTCCCTCCTGGCTGCACCCACTCACTCTGAGAACATGGGCCAGGCTTCATCCAGGTCTGGCTGCTGGAGGTCCAACTCGAAGGCCACCCCATTGAGAGCATAGAGAGAGTCCAGCATGTCTTCTTGGTGTTCTGGGCAGAGCAGAGGGCTCCGGGGTCCATACCATTCCCTGTGTTAACAATGATCAGAACCCTTGGCCTTTGACCCTGGTGCTATTCCTCCCGCCCCAACCACCCCCACCCCAGCTCAACCTCAACGAAGCAACCTCCACTACACACCGTCATGAGACTGTTCCCCAGGCAGAGTTGTGGCCCTTCAGGAGCAGGAGGCCCAAGAACCCTGATGCTCCCAGGACTCCTGGGTTCCAACCTCCCTCTGCCCTTTCTCCCTTGATTTTTCCTTCATTACTCTCATTGTAACTGTCCTTGATAGAAAGCCATCCATGGGGGGTAAAGGAAGGCTCTTTTACAAAGGAGGGAAAGTGGCTCAAATGGCATCGGCAGGAGGATGTCCCAGCAGCCCCACCTGGTGAGCTCTGGGTTCAGGAGGCAAAGCTGCAGGGCCTCAGCCAGCTGCCCGTGGGCCAGGCAGAAGCGGATGAAGGCACGGCCTTTCCCCAGAGGGGTCTTCAACTGCAGAGTGCACAGGGGCAGAATGGGGGGCGGCATTAGGACAAAGGGCGCCCAGGAAACACAGAGAGAGGGGACTGGAAGTGCTTGGCAATGGGAAGGGTATGGGGGACCTAAGCCATGGGAGGAAAAGGGTGTCTGAAAGGGTGCTGTGGGCAGGGCTTAGGAGACATGCAGAGCAGGTGAGGGGTCTATGGTCGGTAGAGCAGGATGGGGGAAAAGGGGCAGGCCTATGTCCACCCCCACCCCTTCAGCCTTCTCGCTGCCTGGCCCCGGATACCTTGTCCTGGGAACGGACAAAGTGGATTGGCTCCATGTCCCCCCGCTGCCGTCGTAGGGCAGTGCAGAGAAAGTCCCAGTAATCCTTCCGAGGCCCCAGGAAGCTCTTCTGCTCTTTCTGGTCAAACTAGAACCAAAATGAGGCAAAGAAAGTGTAGAAATGCTTCCTCCTAGAACATGCCCTGCATTCTAGCTTGCTGAGTGGACACGTGCTGGAGGAGAGGGCTCCTGCAGACACACCCGGCATCCAGACCGAGCCCTGTCCTTACTGGCTGTGTGACCACGAGCAAGGTGCTTGACTTCCCTGAGCCTCAGTGTCCTCATTCATTCACTCAGAGGCCCTTATTGAGCACTTACTATATTCCAGGCCCTGTTCTATGTTCTGGGGATACAACTATGAACAAACTGACTTCATGGAACTTAAATCTTGATAGGGGAGTTAAGACAACAAACAGATGAGATAAGTAAAGCATCGAGTATGTTAGTGATGCCTGCTACAGAGAAAAAAATAAAACAGGAAAGAGAATGGAAAATGTGGTGTGTGTATGTGTGGTGTGTGGCATGTGTGGCATATGTGTTGAAAATCTAGGGTGTCCAGAAAAGCCTTCCTGCTTGAAGGAGCTGAGAAAGTATGCTGTGCATTCCAGTGGAAGAGCATTCTAAGTAGAGGGGAGAGCCCGTGCAAAGGCCCTGAGGCAGGAGCATGACTGGTGTGCTCCAGGAAGATCCAAGAGGCCAGGGAGCTGGAGTGCAGTAGAGGAGTGGCAGGGTGGCGAGAGATGAAGTCAGAGAAGTAGGAAGATGTGTGTCAGGGTGTTGGGGGGTGGACATCAAGCATCTCAGAGGGCGAGAGTGAGGACTGCATACAGCCAGGCATATAGAGGCCGAAGCCTGACACATAGCAAGTATTCAATAAAAGCAGTGCTGGTCATAGTTGGGGCTCTGAGTAGCAGCAGGAAGGGCCAGTCCTAGGACATCCATGCCTCTGAAGCTTTAAGCAGTGGGGGTTGCCCCCAGGCCTGGGTTCCACCCCCAGGCCCGGGTCCCTTCCAGCCCCACTTTGCCCCACCTCGCTTCTCAGGCTGCAGTGACAAACTCCAAGAGTGAGGTTAGGTGTCAGGAGGGAGAGGGAGATGACACAGTGCATGGTGAGGAAGGGGGCTATGGCTCCTCCCTGATTTTCCAGGAATGTCCTACCAGTTATCTGGGTCTGGGGAGAGGGATGGGGAAGGGGAGGAGAAAGTCCCACCTGCAGCAGCAGCTCCAGGCAGCCACAGAGTCTGTGCAGCTCAGCACTGGTGTCCGTCACTGGCCCCTGCCCATCTCCATAGCCCTGGAGGATGGCAGAGACGGCAGCTGCCGGGAGGATGGCAGATGTCAGGCATAGGGTAGCGAGGCCCCTGAGGGAGGGGCTCCCAGACCCTGACTTCTCCCACGACTCAGTCCCAGAACATCTCGCAGGACACACTCACCTCTTAGGTCTTTGGTGACCTTGAGGATGGCTCCCTTTTCTGCCATGGGTACTTGGAAATGATGTGATTCCTTGCGACTTGGACTGTGAGCCCAGGAAGGACCCTCGGCCTCACTGCCCAGCTCTCTCCTTACACAAAGCAGGACGCAGAGCCTACAGAGGGAAACTGACTTATCTCAGGTGACATAGCAAATTACCTAGTGGGGGAGAATCCCAGCTCTATCTTGTAGGCCAGCATGTGAAGATGATGGTGTGGCCTCCACCGATTGAGCAGTCCCTGCATGACGACACTGTGCTAACACTTGATGTCCTTGCCCCATTCAATCCTCACATAATCCTAGAGGTTATTAACTCCATTTTAGACCAGGAGAAACAGGGGGTTGGAGAGGGTAAGTCTTTTATCCAACATCACAGAGGTACCCAGGATTTGAACTCAGGTGTGTGTGTCCACAGGGCCTGTGTTCTGGGTCCTGACTTGGTGTGAGCGACCCCGTGAGGGCTCATGCCATGTGGACACTAGCCTGGGGGTGTCCACTCCTTCCCCTTGGAGTGCCCCCAGCCTTGCCTGGGTACTCATTCTCCTCGAGACACCCACTCATCCTTTCCTGGGCCCCAGCTGAATGGAAAATGTGTGCTCTTTGAGGAGAGGGTGCAGAAGTAAAGCGCGGCCCCAGGGCTGGGGCTGAGCAGATGCTGCGTGGGTGTGGGGAGCAGGGCGCCTGGTTTTAATACTGCCTCTCTCTCTAGGGCGATCTCATCCTCTTCTCCTCCCTATGGGTCCTGGGGCCCAGAGAGGGACACAGTGGCCCTGACAGCTGGTGGCCTTATTCTGAGATCCTAGAGTCAAGACCAGGCATGGAGTGGAAAACCCAGGTGTCCTGCCTCCCGGGCTGTGGCTGCTGGAGTTTGGGGTGGGGTGGCAGTGGTACAGCAGTGGGACACACTGGAGGGGAGGGGAGAGGGAAACGGAGGTAAATGAGGGAGGTGGGTGGGGCATGGGATTTAGGGAGAACGGGGTCAGGAGTCCAGAGACCTGGGTCTCCATCCTGGCCTGGCTACGCACTCACTGTGTGATCTCGGGCAAATCACTCACCTTCCTTGAGCCTCAGTTTCCCCACCTGTAGACCAAAGATTGGACTGACGGTCTCGGCAGCCCCTCCCAGCCCAGATCCTGTGTGAAATCCATGAACGGCTCCATGTGTCTCCTCCTCTCCCTCATCTCTGCCATGCATTTTTTTTTCCCCTGGCTCCTGGCATCACTCCCCTTCTATCCCCGTAAGTTCCAGGGGTCTCCCTGCTACTCACCCAGGAGAGCCTGACTGGCTGGGGCACGGGAGCGCGGCTCTGCTGCCTGAGTCCGTCCCTAGTGACTGTGCCTTGCACAGCAGTCCCAGGATTTACAGCCTGGGAAGAAGTGACTCAGTCTCAGCCCAGCAGCCTGGAGGGGGGAACCTGGCTCACAGCGGTGGGGGAACCGAAGACACTGCAGGGAAGAAGTGGTAGAGGCAGGATCCAGTGCACTGGGGCAGAATGGTGAGATGGGGGATGGGTGCTCTCAGGCCGACCTGGGGTAGAGTCACCTGTTGGCCAAATGGAGGCTGATCCATTGTGGTAGCTGGGACTGCTGCTAGTTTCCTTTTCGTTTTCAGCACTTGCTCTTGCTTTTCTTCCTTCTCGCCACCAGGGGGCAGAGGGAGGCCGTGGAGCTCCGCAGCTGCTATTGCTGTGGTTGTCTCTTCCCTGTCGCTTGGTTGGGCTGTGAGGCAGCGCTCCAGGGTGGGGAGGGGAGGTCGAGGGTCCCACCACGCTCCTCCTTCCTGTCTCCACCTCAGTCAGCCGAGGCGGTCCCCGTGAGTGCTGGTCACCAGTGCCGACCCCCCAGGCCTGATCCCATTCCCAAAAGGATGCATGTGAGACCACCAGTGAGATCCCGTGCCCAGTAATGGGCCAGGCGGGTTTCCCAGGTGGGCTGGGGCCCCCCACCCTGGCTGTGCTCTGCCTCCTTGAGGTTGGGGTCTTTCCATGCCGGGTCCTCGTTTCTCCAGCTGAGCTGCTTCAGGGGCTAGTATTGGGGCAGAAGAGCAGGGGCCTGGGAGGACGGCTGTTTTCACAAACCCCAGGAACCGCATCTAAAAACCAGCACAAGGGATGCCCCAGCCCGTCTGCCCTCTCCTCCGTCCCTATATCCCCCATGCCGAGGCTGCAGCCCCCATCTCTGTCTCCCGTGTCGTGTCCCTGTCTCCCGTCCCTGTCTTTCCCTCATTCCTTCCCTTTCTCTGTTCCCTGAGTCTCACTTTGCACCCTTGGTCTCTTTCTTGCCCTCCCAATTCAGTCTGTCTGAAGCCCTGTCCGGGATCCCTGCCCCTGCCCTCCTCCAGCACCCTGCCCTTCTCCAGCCCCCTGCCTCCCTCCAGTCCCCTGCCCTCCTCTAACCCCCTGCCATCCTCCAGTCCCCTGCCCTTCTCCAGTCCCCTGCCATCCTCCAGCCCCCTGCCCTCCTCCAGGTCTGAGCTGGGAGGCAGGTGTCTGTTCTGGAGGAGGTGTCTGCCAGGGAACCATTAGGCCTGGTATAGGTATGGCGCTGGTTTCTCCCTGGGAGAGTAGGAGGAGGTGTTTGGGGTCACCAGGGATGGGTAACTCCTCTCTAGGTCCCTGTGACCTCAGGACTCCCTGTTGGTGGGTCTCCTTGTGTCACCCTGTGTCCCTGCCTCCCCACCTCCCACACAGCCAGCTTTGACATGGGGCAGGTGCCTGTTGGGCCAAGTGAGGGTGGGCAGGGACAGGGTCAGTCAGTGGGGTGGGATGGAGCGAGGAGCCAGGGGCACAGGAGGTGGATGATCAAGGGGTGAAGGAGGGGAGGGTGTGTGTGCCGGTGTGCGACAGTGGCAGGGACAGGGATGGGGACGAGTGTCTGTCTGCATCAGATGAGCTGGTTTCTGAGCGGCCTCTTGGGAGAGCCTGGAGCTTGCCTGTGACTCCCTCCCTCCTCTATCTGTGGGGTCAAGCTCCTTCCCAGCTGCTGTGCCCTGACTCTGGCTCCAGTGGGGGTTGCTGCTGCTCGGGGCTCCCCCCTTCAGGGGCTTAGGGAAGAGCAGCCTGCACCCATCACCTGGGCCCTCACTAGAGGAGGGGTGATACCCTCATTCTTGGGGTGGATAAACATCTTCTGGGTGCTGATCCCCTCAGGAGCCAAGGCTCAGTGGCTACCCAGACATCTGGGCTGCCTGCCAGGGCACTCCTACTGCCAGTCCTGCTACTTACATGCCCCCATTCCTCTCCTGGCTCTCCTGGAGCCCTCCCATGTGTGCTGTGTGTATATGGATTGGGAGGGTGGAAGGCAGAGCAAGGGGCCTGGGAGGTGGGGCAGCCATCTGCAGGGCGGTGCCAGTGGCTGGGGTTAGAGACGTTATGAGCCAGGGAGAGGGCTGAGTGGGGCCACGACTAACTTGGGAGAAAGGACCGGATGCGGAGATGGCTTGTACGTGGGTGATAAAGAGCAGGAGGAAGTTGAAAATGACCCCTCTCATCTCACAGAGACGGTGACTGACAAGGTGGCTTCAGACATTTGTCTGTATTAGTGTGTTGAAATATTTCGTAAATACAGAAAAGTGTACACACTTCCCACTGACTGAACACACAGGTGTATCGGTATCCTCAGCTCTCAGAGTCTAGAAATTACCATTAAAGCAACAGTAATCAAGACAGTGTGGTGTTTGTGAAAGAACAAGGAAACTGAAAATCTGTCCCATTTTGAAAGACATTATGAAGACGCGACAATCCAATGTAATGTGAGATCCTGGATTGGGTTCTGGAACAGATAACAGACATTTCAGAATATGGTGACATTTTCATAAGGCTCATAGTCCTCTGAATAGCATTGCAGCAATGCAGATTAGTTAGTTTGGTCACATGTGGCACGTAATGTAAGAGGTTACCTTTAGGGAAAGCTGGTGGAGGGTATATGAGACCTGTATTGTCTCTACCTTCATTGAATCTCTTCTGTAAACACATAATTATTTTAAAATAAAAAGGAAAGAAGTGAGATTCCTGGCCTGCAATCACAAAATGAATTGGAAATAGCATAAAGCAGAGTGCTCTAGAAACGTTGACAGTTGGCCGGGCGTGGTGGCTCATGCCTGTAATCCCAGCACTTTGGGAGGCTGAGGCGGGAGGATCACCTGAGGTCAGGAATTCGAGACCAACGTGGCAAAATCCCGTCTCTACTAAAAATACAAAAATTAGCTGAGTGTGGTTGCAGGCGCCTGTAATTCCAGCTACTGGGGAGGCTGAGGCAGGAGAATCCCTTGAACCTGGGAGGTGGAGGTTGCAGTGAGCTGAGATTGTGTCACTGCGCTCCAGCCTGGGCTGCAAGAGCAAAATTCCTTCTCAAAAAAAAGAAAAAAAAAGAAAAGAAAAGTTGACAGTTGCTGTATTGTTATCATCATCATCATCTCAGCAACCAGCCTTCCCCACCTAGCAGCACTTTGGATATTTCTCTGCACCTGTGTCTCTTCTATGGGGTCCTGGCCCTCTCAAGGCCCTGATGCCTCCCTGTCCCCTTCCCCACCCCCCTTGTCCCCCAAGTCTTCTGGCCCCACCCCTCCTGTCCCCAGGGAGGCTGCTACACTGGTGGCTGTAGGAGGGGCAGCCACACTCCCTGGCGATTTCCTGCCCCAAGTGTCTGTGCCCTGACACGGCCTGGCCAGAGCCGGTTAGAGTGCAGCCAGGAGGGCACTGCAGGGGTTAAAGGAGGCCATGGCTGGCAGAGGGGGCCCACTGCTGGCTGACTCCTGGAAGGAGGCGGTGCACTGCTGGCCCGCCTCCTGGGCTGGTCTGGGAGGGAAACCCACTAGTAGAACCCTCTGCTCAGTTGCTCCCAGCAGTGGCCCTGGGACCAGCTCTGCTCCTTGCACCCTGCTCCCTGCCTGGACACAGGCTCACTTGCTGCCTTCTTCTGGGAAACCAGTTTTTTGCCAGCCACAGCCGCTACTCCCACCATCAGCCACCACTCCTGTCCTGGGAATCCCTTGTCCCAGACGCCCACCTGACTTAGTGGCTCCTCTGCAGGAAAGGTGAGTGAGTGAGTGGGGCTGGCAGGCCCGGCAAGGTTAGGGTTCAAAGCACTGTCTCCATCTCCACTCTAAAGTGTGGGCCCTGCTCCCTTGCCCTTGGGCATATCCTGGCAGGAGTACCCCCTGCACCTTCCCCAGCACAAGCCCTTACTTCTTCCTCACCCCTCTGGGCAGAAATGGTCAATCAAGGTGGTTAATGAACAGACTGACGCTGCCTCCCCTCTACCTGTCCCTCTCCCCCACCCCTCCTCTCCTTTTCCGACTCTGATGCCCTGCCTGCAGTGGGCCAGGGAGAGGGCTGAGTGGGGCCATGACTAATTTTGGAGAAAGGACTCGACGTGGAGATGGCTTGGGTGTGGGTAAGAAGGAGTGGGAGGACGTTGAAAATGGCCCCCCTCATCTCACAAAGATGAGATGATTCTCCACCTGTTCCCAGGCTGGAGAATCCATATGGAGCTGACCTCAGTGTCTGTCTCCCAACCCCCAATCCAGGGCTTGCACTAGGACTGCCTGCCCAGATGTTTTAGGCTGGCTACTGTTCTAGAAGAGGAAATGGGATCGGGGTGATGAAGGGGGACCCGGAGAAGCCTGCTGTGCTTCAAGGCTGGGCTCCCTGCAGGGGAGGGGATGGGGTTAGGGGACAGGATCGGTGCTGGATGGGGAGGACCTGGAGGGGGAGGGCAGGCAGGCAGGCGGTTGTGGGATGGGAATAGGAGGGGGAACTGGAAACTAGGGTGCCAGGGTCTTTGGGCACAGGGGCTTCTCTTCTGGAAGCCCCAGTTGTCCCTTCAGTGTGGCACCATTGGGGAAGGTGTAGGGGGAGCACCCTCTCTTCCCCTCCTAAAGCTGTCTGGGGTGGGTAAAAATCATGGTGGCTCAGACTTGGCCTCAAGTTGCACCTTCCCCTGCCAGCTGGTGGCCACTCCTGTCTCCCCTACTCCAGCTCTCCCTGGACCTCAGTACTTGCTACAGCTGGGGCACCACCTGCCTGAAACCTCTGGCCCAGGGTTGTAGGAGGGAGCGAGGGAGGATGTGGATTGAGATGGAGAGGTGGCGGGGAGAGCCCCGAATGGGATCAGCGCTGGAGACCCAACTTGGGGTTGGCTTGGACTCTGCTGCCCATGGAAGGCAGGGAGTTGGAGAGGAGTGGGCTGGTCCAGGCTGGGGAGGGTCTCGGCCAGTCTGGCTGACCACCAGAGCTGGGAGCCAGCACTGTAACCAGGAGCTGAGGGTTCTTGGTGGTGGAGGAAGCAACCTGGGGCCCTCTGCTTCCAGGCGCCTGGCTTTGAGCCCTTCTGGCTCTGCTTCACCATCCCTTATCCTATACTTCTTCACGCTCCACTTTCCACAAAACTCTAGTGCAGAATTTCCCAGGGAGATGGCGGTGTCCAGGAAGTATAAGTACAGCGAATCTGGTGGCCAGGTGGAGTGGGGCTGGGGTAGGGTGCTTATGGGTTCATGGAAGATACTATTGTTTTGTGACCAACTTCGGGCCTCTGATGGGCTGTGGCTGAAGCCTTGGAGTTTGGGGACCCTCCGGCTCCTGTTTCTACCCAGATAGGAGCAGGAATCAAGAGGGGTCAGAAAGGACTTTTGTTTGGTTGAAGGAAGAGGAGACTCAGAGGTGAAAGCTTGGCTCAGGTGAAGGAAGAGCTTCCTAGGGACCTTGCCTTATGGGCTGACGTGTAAGGTAGTGAGCTTATTTTGTCTAATACAGCACTTGCAGGGGCCCCATCTCCCTGCTAGTTTTGGGGAACCGAGAGCCTGATGCTCTGCCCTCACACTGTGCCCCTCCCTCACACCCATGACTCAACACCTACCAGGTCCGCCCCCAGCTGCTTCCTGCAAAGGTTCTGAGGTTCTTCCTATTCCTCTTGGCCCACTCTGCCCCTTGCCTGCTGGTTAATCCCTGAGGGCTGGAGCATGCCACTATGAACATTAGTTTTTTGTGGGCATAGCTTTCAATTCTCTTGGGTATATCCCTAGGATGGGGGTTGCTGGTTCATGTGGTAACTCTATGTTTAACTTTTTTGAGCAACTGCTAAACTGTTTTTCAAAGCAGTTGCACCATCTTACATTCCCACCTGCAATGTGCGAGAGTTCTGACTTTTCCACTTCCTCACCCACATTGTTCTTGGGCATCTTTTTCTGAGTGTGCCCAGCCTGGTGAGTGTGAAGTGGGTCCTGGGACCTTTAACTTCCTGGTTTTTCTGTCACTGGGTTCCATTTTTGGGGGTAGGTTATGGACTTGGACCTGGTTGGTGGTAGGATGGTCATCCCTTACTCTAAGGCAATGGCCAGAGGGTGATCTATTTTGTGGTTCGGAAAAAAAGCTAATTAGGGAGCTGGATTGCTTTAGTTGACTTCTTCTTTGAGAAACTGGCATAACATTTTTGAATGGCTTCAGCCCACCCTCTGCACCCAGGCTTCCCCAGAGCAGGATCTCTCCTATCCCTGTAGCAAGGACAGAGCCAGCAGAGATGGACTGAATGAGAAGAACGGGGAGTCAGGGCTGGATGGAGGCACACACATGCAGGACAGGAAGGGTCCCCAGCAGGGCTGGAGAGCCACCAAGCAAGGGTAGTGCAGCCCCTGTCTTCTCTGCTTCCTGCCGCCATTCCCTCTTATTGGGGTGCGGGCTGGCTATGTCTGCTCATCCTGCATGGCAGCACATGGCTGCTCAGAGCTCCTCAAATAACCTGTTAGGTTTCCACCCACGGGGAGAATCAGGCAGCCCACTTGCTTATCATTTTTTATTTATTTTTATGTTATGTTATTTTATTTTGGTTTTTGAGACGGAGTCTTGCTCTGTCGCCCAGGCTGGAGTACAGTGGTGCCATCTTGGCTCACTGTCACCCCTGCCTCCCGGGTTCAAGCAATTGTCCTGCCTCAGCCTCCCAGGTAGCTGGGACTACAGGTGCATGCCACCAGGCCCAGCTAATTTTTTGTAGTATAGTAGAGATGGGGTTTCACCGTGTTGCCCAGGCTGGTCACGAACTCCTGAGCTCAGGCAATCCACCTGCCTCTGGCTCCCAGAGTGCTGGGATTACAGGCATGAGCCACCACGCCCGGCCGCTTATCATTTTTTTTTTTTTTTTTTTGAGACGGAGTCTCGCTGTGTCTCCCAAGCTGGAGTGCGGTGGTGCGATCTCAGCTCACTGCAAGCTCCGCCTCCCGGGTTCACGCCATTCTCCTGTCTCAACCTCCCGAGTAGCTGGAACTACAGGCGCCCGTCACCACACCCGGCTAATTTTTTTAAAAATATTTTTAGTAGAGATGGGGTTTCACCGTGTTAACCAGGATGGTTTCTAGCTCCTGACCTTGTGATCCACCCACCTTGGCCCCCAAAATGCTGGGATTACAGGCTTGAGCCACTGTGCCTGGCCCACTTATCATTTTTAATATACTTTTCCAAACTACACACACATTCCCAGAGCAGGCCTCCTTCTACCCAAAAGAGAAACGCTGGGCCTTACTAATTAACTGAAGATTCTTCCAGCTCGAGTCTTCCAAAACTCCATGCTACTGTTCAAACAGTTTTCCAGAACACTTGTTTCAAAATAACTTTCAGAAGCGTGCACAAAGAGATTCGTCCCTCACCTTTATAGTCAAACCTTGATCTTTTTTGAGGGTACAACCCCATTGGAGTGGCTGCTTAGTCCCCTGATTACAAGAACTGAGTGGCATCTCATGTTTCTGAACATTAAACCCAGCCTCAACAGCTGAAGGTGCTCACCACTGAGGGATCCAAGTAGGATTGAGTGTTCTGTAGTTATTATCCACAGGGAATATTCTACAAAGTTTTGGGAGACTGTGATGTCATGGGAAATGCTAAGAATATGTGTCCAGCATGGAAGGGAACCAGTATGGAAGTCTTTTGATAAATTGTGGCATTTATCACTAACATTGCCTCAAAACTTTAGACTACCTGCCATATACAAATTAGAGGTGAAAATTACTTCCATGTAACATACAAGCCAACACAAAGAATCCTATCCCAGTTTCTTGGATGGGTAGGCAACAATCTGGGTAAGGTTTATTGTGCGATAATCCTCTTCTCTCTTCTATAGGCCAGGATTTAAGTTTACCTCAAAAACGGAAAATTTTAGCTGGGAAAATTACATGTGGGAAGACATCTTCAGTGGAGATTTTAGTAATTACACTTTCAACTATGACCTGACCCCTTTTCTACTAGGTTCTGCCCCATGTTGGCCAGAATCCCTAGCAATCAATTATGTTTTGATCATCATCTATGCCCTGATGTTTCTACTGAATCTGATGTGAAACTCCCTGCCAGTGCTGGTCATCTTATTCAGCTGAGTCAGCCACTCTGTCACCGATGTCTACCTGCTGAACCTGGCCATGGCTGACTTGTTCTTTTCCCAGACGTTGCCCATCTTGGCTGCCTCCAAGATGAATGGCTGGATTTTTGGCACAATCTGTGCCAGGTGGTCTAGCTCCTGAAGGAAGTCAACTTCTACAGTGGTATTCTACTACTGGCCTGCCGCAGCGTGGACTGTTACCTGGCCATTGTCCATGCCACACGCACACTGACCCAGCAGCGCCACTTGGTCAAGTTCATATGTCTGGGTGTGTGGAACCTGTTCCTGTTACTGTCCCTGCTCATCTTACTTTTCCAAAGGACCGTCTACCCACCCTATGTTAGCCCAGTCTGCTGTGAGGACATGGGCAACAATACAGCAAACTGGCGGATGCTGTTACGGATCCTGCTCCAGTCCTTTGGCTTCATCGTGCCGCTGTTGATCATGCTGTTCTGCTACAGATTCACCCTCCGTACGCTGTTTGAGGCCCACATGAGACAGAAGCACTGGGCCATGCCAGTCATCTTTGCTGTCGTCCTCATCTTCCTGCTCTGCTGGCTGTCCTACAACCTGGTCCTGCTGGCAGACATCCTCATGAGAACCCAGATGACCAAGGAGACTTGTGAGTGCCGCAACGACATCAACCAGGCCCTGGATGCCACCGAGATTCTGGGCATCCTTCACAGCTGCCTCAACCCCTTCATCTACACCTTCATTGGCCAGAAGTTTCGCCATGGACTCCTCAAGATTCTAGCCATACATAACTTGATCAGCAAGGACTCCCTGCCCAAAGACAACAGGCCTTCCTTTGTTGGCTCTTTTTCAGGGCACACTTCCACTACTCTCTAAGACCTCCTGCCTCAGTGCAGCCCCGTGGGGTTCCTCCCTTCTCTTCACAGTCGCATTCCAAGCCTCATGTCCACTGGTTCTTCTTGGTCTCACTATCAATGCAGCCCCCATTGTGGTCGCAGGAAGCAGAGGAGGCCATGTCCTTACTAGTTTCCCTTGCATGGTTTAGAAAGCCTGCCCTGGTGCCTCACCCCTTGCCATAATTACTACATCACTTGCTGGAGCTCTGTCCATCCTGCCCCTGAGCCCATGGCACTCTGTGTTCTAAGAAGTGAAAATCTACACTCCAGTGAGACAGCTCTGCGTACTCGTTAGGATGGCTAGTATCAGAAGAAAGAAAATCATAAAATAGAAGGTGTCCACAAAGATGCAGAGAAAGTGGAATTCTCGAGCATCACGAGCGGGAATGTAAAATGGTGTGGCCACTGTGGAAGACAGTATGGCAGCTTTCCTCAAAACATCGGACATAGAATTACCACATGATCCTGCAATTCTACTTCTAGGAATTGACCCACAAGAAGTGAAAGCAGGGACTTGAACCCATATTTGTACACCAATATTCATAGCAGCTTATTCACAAGACCCAAAAGGCAGACGTAACCCAAATGTTCATCAATGAATGAATGAATGGCTAAACAAAATGTGATGTGTACAATGTTCATCAATGAATGAATGAATGGCTAAACAAAATGTGATATGTATATAAAGAAGTATCCTTCAGCCTGAAAGAAGAGTGAAGTACTCATACATGTTACAACACAGATGAACCTTGAAAACTTTATGCTAAGTGAAATAAGCCAGACATAAACAGATAAATAGTTTATGATTCCACTTACATGAGGTACTGAGAGTGAACAAATTCACAGAGACAGAAAGCAGAACAGTGATTACCAGGGACTGAGGGGAGGGGAGCATGGGGAGTGATGGTTTAATGGGCACAGAGTTTATGTTTGGGATGTTGAAAAAGTTGTAAAGATAAACAGTAGTGATAGTTGTACAACAATGTCTGAGTACTTAATGCCACTAAACTGTACACTTAAATGTCTAAAAATGGTAAAATTTTATGTATATTTTACCTCCATTAAAAAGAAAACACCTTGGCCCCCAAAGGTACTTTTGCCAAAGAACCAAGGCTGGAATTTCTTGCTAAATGAGATCATTAAATGTCTTTCATTGCTTAAACCACTTTTGTGTGTTTGTTTCTTCCAACCAAAAGCTTCCAAACTGCTACAGAGAAGTGGGGCAAGAGTGAGCAGAGGTCTTGGGTGAGAGTCTTTACAAGAATTAAATCTCTTTTTTATTTGTTGTGTCATAGAGAGAAGGATAGAATAGAGATGGAGCCCAGCCTTGCCATCCCCTCACCCCCAACCCAAGCTTCCTGCTGTAGACGACGCATCATGGAAAGAAATGTGTTCTGGGATGCTCTAGGGCATCTCATATCCTGGGGTGAAGCAGTAGTCAGGAGTGTCAGGGGTGGGACTTAGAAGGTGCAGAGGGTTGAGTAAGTTCACCGAATTCCCCTGAATCTTCAGGAAGGCGGAGAGCTCTTTCAGGTCAGCCAGCAGCACCCACGTTGAGTGTCCCTCCCTCTCTCTCTCTGTCCCCCACAAGCACACACCCATCATATGGTGGTGTCTGGTGCCTTGCGCTGACCTTCCTGAGCAGAAGCAGAATGAAACTGCTGCTCCAATTCCCACTTACAGATCTCACATACAAGGTCCCTTCTGGCCCCCCACTGACCTGGAAATGTGAAAGGAAGAGAATTTGGGGAAACACAGTTCTGTCTTATCATGCTGACTCAGTACAAATCCCTCCACACAAACTTATGTGCAAACTCTAAGGAAAAAGAACGGTTCCCACAAATGTTCGGGTGATGTTTATTAAATGGTCGAGGAAGGGAGAAGCACGTTGGGGCTTTTGAAGGCACTGATAATGCCCTCTTTCCTTACCCACATGATAGATGCTTGGGATTTAGTGTGTTATTATTCCTTAGGCTGTAAATGTAAGTTTTTCTTAACTTGTAGTATGTATGCTATTCACAATGAAAATGTTTGAAAATGTTAAAATAAAGGAAAAGCTAAGGAGAAAGTGATCAGAAGAACACAGGGACAACTTGGGTCATTTTGAGGACCCACTGCACAGAGTGGAGTGCAGGCTTTTGCATCTTGTAATTTTGGAGTGAGAATTCACCAGATTAGCAGAAGATACTTTTATGCATTGCTGGTAGTAGATAAATAGGTACAAGCTTTAGAGAAAGCAATTTGATGATATCTCTTTTAATGCACACAATCTCTGATTCAGGAATTATACTACTACAAACCTATCCTACAGAAATACCCGCTTAGTTGGACAAATGTCTACAGAACATTCATTGCAGCCTTATTTACAAAAATCAGAGATTAGAAGCAACCCAAATGTTTATCAAGAGGGAATTCATTAGTTACACTCTGAAGTTGCAGCCACACCACAGAATACTATGAATGCAGTAGTTTAAAGTCAAAGCTAAAAACATTCTGCTAAGTGGAAGAAGCCAGAACAGAACCACACATTATATGATTCCATTTGCCTAAAATGTTTCCTGAAAAGGCAAATCTGCAGAGACTGAAAGCAGATGACTGGTTGCCTGGGCCTGGGGTTGGGAACACAGATTGATTATAAATAGTCACAAGGGTTCTTTTTGGGGTGACAGAAGTAACCTGTGGTGATGGTTTTACAGCTCTGTTAGTTTACTAGAAACATTGGATTGTATCCTTAAAACAGGTGTGTCTTATAGTTGGTAAATTATACCTGAATAAAACTGTTTTTAAAAAAGAACCTTAAAAAATTAATGAGATAGGTATATGAGCAGACACGGAAATTTCTTCAAGAAATAATGTGGAATGAAGGAGGAAGGTAGAACAGCATGTGTAGTAAATGGCTTACCCATTTGTATAAAAATTATAATATATGTAGATTTATAAAGGTTCAGACAAATGTCTAGGAAGTATCAAAGTCACATAAAATCTAGACATGAATTTCTAAACAAAACCTTTTATGCGGCAAAACAATTACAACTCAGGGTGTGTACACAGACTGGGGTGGTCTTTGCAACAAAGAGAAAGTTGCAGGTTTTATTAGAAAGAGAAATGTTGAGTATTGTTTTGAAAGAAAATTCATTGGCATTAAGCAAAGGTTTTTGGGAGTTGACAAGCTCGGATAGGTAGGACAGTGCTGGGTAAAACTAGTCTTTTCTTTTCTTTTTTTTTTTTGAGATAGACTCTCGCTCTGTTGCCTAGGCTGGAGTGCAGTGGCACAATCGTGGCTCACCGCAACCTCTGCCTCCCGGGTTCAAGAGATTCGCCTGCCTCAGCCTCCCATGTAGCTGGGGACTACAGGCGCAAGCCACCATGCCTGGCTAATTTTTAGTAGAGACGGGGTTTCACCATGTTGACCAGGCTTGTCTCAAACTCCTGACCTCAAGTGATTGACCTGCCTCGGCCTCCCAAAATGCTGGGATTACAGGTGTGATCCACCGCACCTGACCTGGATAAAACTAGTCTTGAAATCACAGCAGCTACTTGGTAAAACTAGTCTTAAGGTTACAGCAGGTCATTTTGGCAGCTGAACTGTGATGTAATCCCCGGTCAGGCCCTTTGTGCACTGAGTGCTTCTTTCCCCTCTGGACACTCAACTCTAATTTAGTTGTGTGTGACAAGATAACATAAACTGTAATTTATGTAATCAATTTTCATATTTCCACCTGTTGATCAAGATCATTGTCTGAAAGCATCACTGGGTAACCATCTTGAAGTTAGGCTTCATTGTCCTTCATGCCAGGATGAGCCCATCCCTGTGGTCTTGCATTGAGGGGAAAGTACAAGAGTCAGTGTCAGGGACCCAGACCACATTTGGGCAAGACAGACCAGAAGTCGGGGAAAAAAGCTCTCTCAGGGCAGAGTTGCCTGGAGTTTAGCACCAAGTTCTATCTAATTATTCTGGCAGGCATCAGCAATCATCTTGAAGTGTGGGGCTAACATTATCCTGTTGGGAGAACTGGCTTTGCAAAGATTAGACAGGCAATAAAAGCAGAGCTTACAGAGCAGAATACAAAAAACAACCAGCAACAATATAATAAATCCAATTTGTACAATGGTTTTGAACCAAAAGCCCAAGCCTCAAAGCAACCAACTAGACAAATCAAATTGAGACCTGTTGCAGCCATTGTGTAGCATTCCGTGAGTGGGCTGAATTAAAGCAGAGAGTGTCAACTCTAGAAAAGGGACAATTTGAACAAAAATTCGTGCTGGGATATTGCCAAAGATACTCACCAGGTGGACTGAAGGATTTTTTTAGGTCAGATTCTGTCAAGTTACCCATAGCAGTGTCTAATTTGTGAAATTTTAATGATAGCATTATCCTGTGAAGTGGAAAAGGTAGTCAATGAGAGGGGTAGGAGTCATATTACCATATGGAGCTGTATTTTGATGGTCTTGGGAAAAGCTGCCTATAGCATGAAGTTGCCAGTTTTGTAGTTCAAATATCTCTGATGATGGCATTGTGGCGGAGATGGTTGGTGAACTCTCTGTGTGGACGCATACATCAGGCATGAGTCTTGTTCCTTGAAATGTATATTAAGTTGTTTAGTTTTAGTTTAGGGCTTTAGGAAGGAGTAATTTCCTGCTTAGTAATTCCATGGGGGGAAATTGGATCAGAGGAACCCAGAAGAATTTAGGATATAGTCCATTCTACAGACAGACAATAAAAAATTAAAAACAATGCACTGGACTACAATACAAAAGCAATAACGAGTGTATTCTAGACATCCCAATTTTTACTGAAGATAATCAGAGTAACGCCAAATTTAGTTTTATCAGGTTTGACCTGATTATTTATATAAGTGTAGTAAAAACAGTGATTGAATCTTAGATTGTATTTTTTTTTTTTTTGAGACAGGGTCTCGCCCTGTTGCCCAGGCTGGAGTGCAGTGGCACGATCTCGGCTCACTGCAACTTCCACTTCCTGGGCTCAAGCAATTCTCCTGTTTCAGCCTCCCTTGTAGCTGGGACTGCAGGTGCCCGCCATGACGCCTGGCTAATTTTTGTATTTTTAGTAGAGTTGGGGTTTCATCATGTTGCTCAGGCTGGTCTCGAACTCCTGAGTTCAGGTGATCTGCCTGCCTCAGCTTCCAAAGTGCTGGGATTACAGGCATGAGCCAATGTGCCTGGCCTTGTATCTTCTTCTTATTATTTTTTTAATTTTGAGACTAGGAAGCCAAATTAAGGCAGGCTTCTGATTTTATCTTCAGTACCTGGAAATAAGTTAAAATATGATAACTTCGTCTAACCCTGATAATATAATTAACATTTTAAATTGCATCTTGCTATAAAGGAAACAAAATTTTATTGAACTTATGTGAATAATTATATTGTCATAAAATAAAAAGTACTCACAGATAATTTCCAAATTTTAGAAGGATCAAGTAGGAAGAATAAGTAAATGTTTTCACCTTTGTTCACGAAAATTTGCCTCACCAAATTGTTAAACTACAGATAGCTTAAGAGAGAAACTTTTCTTAAATCTGGAAAACAAGACATTTAAGTAAAGAACCAACAATATTTCAAATGATATAAAAATCATAATTTGTATCTGTTATTCAATTTCATGTAATCAATTTTTATTCTGCTTGATTTTGATTAGCAGTTTTATGAATCTATCAGTTTTTCTCGTTAGAGTTTTAGAAATGTTATTTATTTACTCCACTGATCTTTTTTTTTTTGAGACAGAGTCTCACTCTGTTGCCCAGGCTGGAGGGCAGTCATGTGATCTTGGCTCACTGCAACCTCCACTTCCTGGGTTCAAACAATTCTTGTGCTTCAGCCTCCTGAGTAGCTGGGATTACAGGTGCACACCACCACAACTGGCTAATTTTTGTATTTTCTGTAGAGCTGGGGTTTTGCTATGTTGGCCAGGCTGCTCTCGAGCACTTGACCTCAAGTGATCTTCCCGCCTCGACCTCCCAAAGTGTTGGAACTACAGACATGAGCCATCATGCCCGACCCTAGTCCATGATCTTAAAGCAATTAAAAACCTGTATTTAAAAGTACTTGTAAGAGTCTTATGAATCTGATTGCAGATGCCTTTAGAGAAGAATCAACACAGTAGATGATAAAAACAGAATAGCCATGCTTGAAATCTGATGAAAGTTCAGCATTTGAAAAGGAATTCTGTCATTTGTATTGCAAACAGCATTTTAAGACAAAAATGAGAATCATGGCTGACAGCATCACACCAGGACCATCAGACTTTTATAAATTTCATATAATCTTTAGAAGATGAAGATTTCTGTCAGTAACATCCACATGAATATAACTTAAAAGATGTTTAGGCCAGGTGCAGTGTCTCAGGCTTGTCATTCCAGCACTTTGGGATGCCAAGGCAGGTGGATTGCTTGAGCTCAGGAGTTGGAGACCAGCCTGGGCAATGTGGCAAAATCCAGTCTGTACAAAAAAAATTACAAAAATTAGCCAGGTGCAGCTGGGCGCGGTGGCTCACGCCTGTAATCCCAGCACTCTGGGAGGCCGAGGCGGGCGGATCAGGAGTCAGGAGATCAAGACCACGGTGAAACCCCGTCTCTACTAAAAATATAAAAAAATTAGCCAGTCGCGGTGGCGGACGCCTGTAGTCCCAGCTACTTGGGAGGCTGAGGCAGGAGAATGGCATGAACCCGGGAGGCAGAACTTGAAGTGAGCAGAGATCGCACCACTGCACTCCAGCCTGGGTGACAGAGCAAGACTCCGTCTCAAAAAAGAAAAAAAAAAATTAGCCAGGTGTGGTGGTGCATGCCTGTAGTCTGAGCTACTTGGGAAGCTGAGGTAGGAGGATTGCTTTAGCCTGGGAAGTTGAGGCTTCAGTGAGCCATGTTCATGACACAGAACTCCAGCCTGGGTGACAAAGTGAGACCCTGTTTCAAAAAAAAAAAAAAGAGGTTTAATATCACTTTGTTATTTGACAGTGCTTTTTATACAATTAAACATATTAAATAAGCCTCATAGGAGACACATCCTTTGAGACTTTCCAGGGGCCCAACTAGAAAATCCCAAAGCCAATGTTAGGTTAAAAAGACTTAAATTAGAATTATATTTTAGGGAAGTTTGTCAAAGATGTTAAAAGGCTTAAAACATTTAATTAAAATAGAATCATGAGCCAGGCACTGTGTCTTGCACCTGTTATCCCAGCTACCTAGGAGGCTGAGGTAGGAGGATTCCTTGAGCTCAGGAGTTTAAGGCTGCACTGAGCTACGATCATGCCATTGCACTTGAGCCTGGGTGACAGAGTGAGCCTTATATTTATGAAATGATAATAACTATAATAATAATAAATGGAATCAAATGTCATTTTGAAATAACAGTCAATTATTGAATCAGAAGGATAATAAAAATACTTTAAAAGTAAATATGAAATGTTACATAGCTGAGAGAAAAAAAATCCTTAGACCTGTGTTAGGGATGACTTTCAAAAAACCTAATATTAGTTTATTAATATTAACAGCACAAAGCACAAGAAGTTATCTTTAAAAAAAAAAAGTGAGATAGGGGTCTTGCTATGATGCCTAGGATGGCCTTGAACTCCTGGACTCAAGCAACTCTCCTGTCTTAGCCTCCTGAGTAGCTGGAACTACAGGTGCTCAATACTGTGTCTGGCAAGAAACTATCTTAAAACTTGAAATCTCTGTTTCTTAGGCAAATTACTTAAAAGGTAAAGAAAAGCCTCCTGCAGTATAACTGCTTGTCTTTATGGGAAGCCTATTTGGATAACCTGGAAGACAAACCTCATACAAAGATAATTAGACAAGGTAAGAGTATGTCCAAGGTTAGGAGTGTATACCATATTATAGGAGAAAAAGGTAAATAAGAAAACCAACACCTTGGGCAACGGAATGCATGGCTTTTAGAAAAAGTAAAAGCATATGAAATTGTCTGGTTACATAGAACAATTTAGACACATCAGGAAGAGGTGAGTACAGAGCCAACTTACATTGGAGGACATGTTGTCCTCCTAGGCCTTTAAGACAAACATTCTGGGTCAGGCCACAAGAGCAGAGTCTGAAATAAAAAAAGAAAAAGCTACAGGAACTGACAAATATTGAAGGGGACAGTCACCACTTTAGTAAAGCAAAAAGATGTACCTTTTCAAGGAAGAAGAGCAGAAGGCAGTGACGCATGACCTGTAAGTCACATGTAGTGAGACGTGAAAAAGCCAAACCCCTGAGACATGAATCTGAAAAGCTTTAAGAGGAAAACTCTACCTTGAGAAAGGAAATTATCATTTTGAATGAGGAAGACAGCACTTCTAAGTTGAAATTATGTAGAAAATTTTAAATAGAAAAAAGGTGTATTTTAGAAGATGATTGAAAATTCGACAGAATTCAGAATTAAACCCCAAACCTCCTGTAATTTTGTTGTTGTTGTTTACTAAAAGCAGATCAATATTTTAAGAAAATCTTTCTGTTTCAAACACAGAAGACCAGTCTCTAGCCCTGTGCCATGGTACTCCTGATGTCAGTGTTTAATTTTTAGAAAACTTAGAAACATTTTTTTAAATCCAGGCAACCTAATCACACACAAAACTCCCTTTACAAAACCATCCTTCATAAATCCTTTCCAACTTGCTTAGGTCTTCCATTATTTTCTTAAGGTCTCATTACTGCCCTACAGTTTTCTGTGTTTTTTTTTTAAATATTGGAACAGCCAGTCATTTTATCTTAGGACAAGAATGTTCTCATTCTTGTTTCCATAATAATGGGAAAAACCCATTATTATGGAAACCACTTAATATTTTTTCTCTTGCAAAAATTAGCTTTTGTATATTTTGTATACAGAATTAAATATACTGATTAGAACTTTAATTTTAGAAACCTTAATTTTTAGTAAAAACCCAGGAATAAGTACTTTTCTGAACTGTTATGTATAACCATCCCCTGAATGTATGTTTTATAATACTTAAAAACATATTTTTACAGAACAATTTCCAACGTTGTATAGGACATTTTCTTAATAGACCCAAATATCTTTCATGTTTTTGTAATATTTAAGAAGTCAAAAATAAATAAGCTTGAAGCTATTTAACAATTAATGTTTCAGCATTTTATCTTATTTAGAAACAGTTCAGGACTGTGATCCCAGCACTTTGGGAGGCTGAGATGGGAGGATTGCTCAGGCCTAGCAGTCTGAGACCAGCCTGGGCAATATCGTAAGACTTCATCTCTACAAAAATTAATTTAAAAAATGAAAAGAAATTACTTAGATATTTTATAAATATCTATCACTCACTTTAACATAACTTCAAGATTTTAAATTACATGAAAAGTTTATGTATAAATGTTTATTCCATTTAGATATAACTCGTTTTTTATTTATAATAATTTTACCTAGATCGCTCTTGAAAACTGAGATATTAGAGCAGGTCATTATTTTAAGTCTTTTTCCTGTCAAAGAAAATCACCAAAGGTTAAATTGTGTTTGATATACAGAAAACAATGGTCATTGCATGTACTTCATCTGTACATTTGTTCTTAGGTCAAACTCTTACTTTTATGATCTTAAAACATCTAGCAGAGACAAATATGACACTGTCTGGCTACCAAACCCAGGCCAAAAAAAATGTGTGGTAATACGGAGAAAGATGTGAATATCCAGCTATAAGAAGGTCATAGAACACAAAATGTTGTGGATTTTGTAGTTTGGTGAGTGGGAGAGAGTGGCACCCAGCGGCTTCTTTCACTCTTGCAGTTCTGTGAGCAGGAGGGAGGGTTACAGCTCTTATTCCCACCTCCCACAGTTTGGTAAGCTGGCCAGGAGTGTCACAGCTCTTTTGCTCCTGCCTACTGTAGCTTGGTGAGTTCCGGGTTCTTGTCCTGTGATCAAGAGGAATAAGATATGTGGACACCGGAGAGTGAGTAAGGTGGAGAAGAATTTTATTGAGTGACAGAAGAAAAGCTCTCAGCTGCAGGAGGGGACACTGAAAGTGGGGTAGCCATCTGTGAGGCTGAGTCTGAGTCTGAGATATTTATGGGCTTAGAATGGAGGAATACTTGCTGATTGATCCATGGGTGGCTTTGGAAAAAACACCTTTCGATTGGTTAAAAGACATCATCCAGAAGTAGCCAATCAAGAAAGAGTGGGTGAAATGGGGATAGAAGTTCTCGCTCTGGTCGTGGACTCTATCCAGAACTGGCAGCTGGGTTTTCAGGCTTTAAACTGTCCTTGGTTTGAAGGTCAGGCTTCACCAGGGACCCATCCCTGTCTGACTAGGAATTTGTCTGTCTCCTGTCACTATCACAAGCAGATTCAATTCAAATAAGATTATCTCAAGGCATCTATTCATCAAACTCAAAGAAAAAGAAGGTCAAAGATAAAGAAAGGACCTAGCTGGGCATGGTGGCTCATGCCTGTAATCCCAGCACTTTGGGAGGCTGAGGCGGGTGGATCACCTGAGGTCAGGAGTTTGAGACCAGCCTGACCAACAAGGAGAAACCCTGTCTCTACCAAAAATACAAAAAATTAGTCAGGTGTGGTGGTGCATGCCTGTAATCCCAGCTACTTGGGAGGCTGAGGAAGGAGAATTGCTTGAACCTGGGAGGCGGAGGTTGCAGTGAGCTGAGATCATGCCATTGCACTCCAGCCTGGGCAACAAGAGCAAAACTCCATCTAAAAAAAAAGAAGACCTAAAAACAGCAAGAAAAAAGAAGCCAATTAAATATGAAGGGGCTCCAATACATCTGGCAGCAGACTTCTTAGTGGAAACTCTACTGGCCAAGAGAGTGAGATGATATATTCAAAGTGCTGAAGGAAAAAAACTTTCAACCTCAAATGTTATATTCAGCAAAATTATCCTTCAAGGATGAAGGAGACGCAGAGACTTTCCCAGGCAAAAACACCCGCCAACTCTGGACATGATCCACAAGTGAGTTGCCTGCCCCAGGCCATGGGAAAAAGAAGGTCATTTGAGGAACATTCTAGAATCCCAAGCCTGAGTATCAAGTGATGAGGTCCCAAACCTGCCATTTGGAATGGTGTGGAAACTCAGGGCCAAGAAATTTAGCAACAACAAAAAATGCTGTGAACCATATGACCCAGTAGTGCCCCAGCCAGTACAGCCATGAAACTTCCCCCATGTAGATTTCTTTGTAATCAAGGGCAAATGCAAGATTACCTGAAAATATGCTCTTCAAAAGATAAATTCATGATTAAATATTACAAAGAACTAACAACCACCAGAATCAACAATCAGCCAACTTAACCTATGGGAGATTTCACAACTGAGGACTAGAGATAATAGAGCAATCTGAATGTGATTTTTAAAACAAGCATGTTTTAAAAATCCAGAGGCATTTTATATTAAGAATGGAGAATTTAATGAACGTGTTTACCTCTGTTTCCTCTCAAAAATCCACTAAAAATGACACTAAAGGGATTTTTTTAAAAGGCATAATCCTACAAGGTACAAGGATTAAGAGAAAGTGAAGAAAAGATAACTGATTTAAAAAAATAGAAATCAGAAGTAGATGGATAAGTGGTAACTGAGTTTATTAGACCAAAAGTAAAGAGACAGAGACAATAAAGGGAATCAAATAAATCTTTACAAAAACCATAATATCTTCAGAAACATAAGAAACACTATAAAAACCCTGGAAAACAACCTAGGAAATACCATTCTGGATATAGGAATGAGCAAAGATTTCACAATGAAAACACAAAAAGCAATGGCAACAAAAGCAAAAATTGACAAATGGGATCTAATTAAACTAAAGTGCTTCTGCACAGCAAATTAAACTATTAACAGAGTGAACAGACAACCTGCAGGATGGGAGAAGATTTTTGCAAACTATGCATCTGACAAAGGTCTAATATCCAGCATCTATAAAAAACTTAAACAAATTTACAAGAAAAAACAACCCCATTAAAAAGTGGGCAAAGGACATGAACACTTTTCAAAAGGAGACATACATGTGGCCAGCAATCATGTAAAAAAAGCTCAGTGTCACTGATCATTAGAGAAATTCAAATAAAAAACACAGTGAAATACCATTTTAGACCAAAAAAAGACAAAAAATAAGAGATGCTGGCAAGTTTGCAGAGAAAAAGGAACGCTTATACACTGTTGCTGGGAGTGTAAATTAGTTCAACCAGTGTGGAAGACAGTGTGGCAATCCCTCAAAGATCGGAAGCAGAAATAAATACAAATGCTCATACTATAGAAAAACAGAACTTATAAGTTCAACCCATCAGAAGGAGCCAAAAGACTTAAAATTTATAACTGGGAACTTTCCAATAAGATAGACTTCTGGATTAAAATTAAATATGAAAATATGAATATAAGTTAAATATCTAGATCATTTCCATATGAGATAAACTACTAAAATTATTAATCACTAAATAAATGTAAGTTTAAGCTTATGTACTTTAGGCTTGTTATTAAAGAGGAACTAGAGATTATTGGGTGCACTGATAAGCATATCGTGTGCCATGGGGAAATATGATTTAAACCAATGAAACCACATACTTCCTAATTTTCACTAGATATTAAGGCTACTAAGGGTTAAGACTTTTAAGTAATACATGTAATTAAAACTACTAAAAACAAAGGATGAATGAAAACAACTGTACACAAATATGTATATGAAAAATGTATTTTAAAAGTGAGATGTATTTTTAATAAAGAAAAGTATAAAATGTACGTGTTTTCCTTAAGAGAAAAAGAGAGTAATTTTGTCTTAAAGCAAGATGACTTATTGATCCAGAGTAAAAAAGGAGAAAAAGACTAAGACAAAAAAGATGAATAGATAAATAGATAACAGAAAGTTGCAGAAGGTCTATGAAAGAAGAACTTTATTTGTGGTCACAGCACTAAGATTAGATAGATTTTACTTGTAAGTTAAAAAGACTCAGTAATGTACTGGTGCAAAGTTAGAATTAGGTTTTCTCTCTGTTAAAAGGACACATTTTCTTGGAGTATTGGTCTCCCTGTGATTGTGAAAGGTTTTTTTCCTTATCTGTTAAATAATTGGCCTAGAAACACAGATTTTGTGTTTAATCAAGGTAATTTTTTATACTTCATGTTGTCTTTTTAAAAGCCTTTTATTATGGAAGAAAAGTGTAATCTTTTCAATACTAGAAGACCTAAACTTTTTTTTTTCTTTTTCTTTTTCTTTTTTTTTTTTTTTTTTTTTTTACCACAATGAAACTTTTTGTGTTTGCCTTTGAAACCACTGTCACTTTGGTATTGTTTTACAGTGCCCTGTGAACCTATTTAATCAAGTGTTTTAAACCTTTTGACATTTTGGACAGCTCCCCAAAATCACATTCTAAATTAAGTCTTTTGGACATCAAATTAACATTGAGAGTTTCCAGAAGGGTCCCTGAAATATGTCAAAGGAATTAATTTTATCTCCTTGTAACAAGAGGGAAGTTAAACTAATTAGACTTATTTGATGTGTTAAATTGCATGAGAGGCACTGCCAAATAATAAGTGATGCTGAACTTTCTCTAAGTTATATTTGTCTTTGATAAGAGTGTTCTAGAAATTGTATAAAATTCCTAGAAGTCTCATATTTCCTGGTATAATGTTATCAGTTATAAAACTAATGATTGTCTTATAATGCTCTATTTTTAAGACTAACCAAATTTTCTTCCTGAAAGATTTTGAAAGCAGCTATGACACAACATTGCAAGATATTCATAGAAAATGATTGCTTCAGCAACATGGATGGAACTGGAGAACATCACATTAAGTGAAATAAGACAGGAACCGAAAGTTAAGCACTGCATTGTCTCACGCATATGTGGAAGCTAAAAAAGGTTGAACTCATAGAAGTGAAAAGTAGAAGAGAGGTTACTAGAGGCTGTGAAAGGCAGGTGGCAGGGGGAGTAGTGAGAGACTACACTCTCCCTATACAATTATAGGATACACAATTAGGAGGAATAAATTCTAGTGTTCTATAGCACTGTCCAATGACTATAGTTAACAATAGTATATATTTACAAATAGCTAGAAGAGAGGATATTGAATGTTCCCAACACAAGAAATGACAAATATTTGAGATGATGGATGTGCTAATTACCCTGATCTGATCACTATACATGGTGTACATCAAAACATCACTATGGGCCGGGCGCAGTGGCTCACGCCTGTAATCCCAGCACTTTGGGAGGCCAAGGCAGGCGGATCATAAGGTCAGGAGTTTGAGACCAGCCTGACCAACATGGTGAAACCCCGTCTGTACTAAAAACACACACACAAAAATATCCAGGCACAGGGGCAGGTGCCTGTAGTCCCAGCTACACGGGAGGCTGAGGCAGGAGAATGGCGCGAACCCGGGAGACGGAGCTTGTAGTGAGCCGAGATCACGCCACTGCATTCCAGCATGGGTGACAGAGCGAGATCCCGCCTCAAAAAAAAAAAAAATCAGTATGTACCCCATAAATATGTATCATTATTATGTACATATTTGCCGATTTTTAAAAAAGAAGTAGAAAAAAGACTGGTAAGTACAGGTGTTTGATAACTAAGATTATGCTATTGGACTGGGTAAGAAGTTCCAAAACTCGAAGAAAAAACTGATAGTTTCATGAAACTGTTAACAAAATATCAAACAAAACAAAAAAGTTAATTAGATGAGGCTAAATTAATGGATGAGAATGATTATTCATTTTATTACTTTTTGTTAAAACGTTGGTTTTTTAAATGTATTGTTTTCTAGATTTAGGGAAATTTTTTTTCTTTTTTCTTGAGCTGTCAATTACTTACATTAATTTGATAAAATATGCTTTGTAAATAGAAAGGGAACATTTATCTTTTTCTTCCTACCTGATGGTTCCAGGATTTGGAAACTCTTCTTAAATATTCTTATATGCAATATGAGTATTTGCACTGGTTCAATAAAAATATACTCACTTTGTAATAGGACATAAGTGGGCAAGTTCTTTGCTTGACTTCTTGTCTAGAGAAGTTTTAAAAAGTCTAATCTGAGATTTCTCATGCAGCCAAAAATCATATGAAAAAATCTCAACATCAATGATCATTAGAGAAATGCAAACCAAAACCACAAAAAATAAGATACCACTTGGCACCAGTCAGAATGGCTACTATTAAAAAGTCAAAAAACAACAGATGCTGGCCAGGTTGGGGAGGAAAAGGAACACTTATACACTGTTAGTGGGAGTGTAAATTAGTTCAACCAATGTGGAAGACAGTGTGGTGATTCCTCAAAGACCAAAAAACAGAAATACAATTCTACCCAGCAATTGCTTTACTGGGTATACGCCCAAAGGAATAGAAATCCTTCCATTATAAAGACACACTACACGTATGTTCATTGCAGCACTATTCACAATAGCAAAGACATAGAATCAACCTAAATTCCCATCAATGGTAGACTGGATAAAGAAAGTGTGGCACATACACACCATGAAATACTATGCAGCCATAAAAAAGAATGAGATCATGTCCTCTGCAGGAAAATGGATAGACTGGAGGCTATTATCCTTAGCAAACTAATGCAGCAACAGAAGCCTAAATATTGATGTTCTCATTTATAAGTGGGAGCTAAAAGATGAGAACACATGGACACACAGAGGGGAACAACACACACTGGGGTTTATCAAAGGGTGGAGCGTGGGAGGAGAAAGAAAAAGGATCAGGAAAAATAACTAATGGGTACTAGGCTTAACATCTGGGTGACAAAATAATCTGTACAACAAACCCCCATGACACATGTTTACCTACATAACAAACCTGCACATGTACCCTGAACTTAAAATAAAAGTTAACATAAAAAAAAATCTGATCTGAGATTTCTCATTACAGCTAGTTTTAAATAACTAAGATTGACTGATACAAAGACAATAAAGCACCATGGATATTATCATATTTTATAGCATATATAGAATTATTATTCTTGCATTTACATACATATTCAGGTTAAGTTTCATGAAACTGATGGCAGCAGTGGCTTATCTGGCCACTGCCAAGACACCGGCTGCAGCGAGGAGGTGCAGCCTGGGCCATCTGCTCCACGGAGCAGGCAGGAGCCCCACCCCTGGGTGCCACTGCAGCTGCCCAAGCCTAGCTGTAGATCCTGGCATCTCTGTGCTCTTGGAGGCCCCGGAAGGCCTCCCTGACCCTTGCAGGCTCAGAAGTGCCTGCTCCTGCTGCCTGGCCTCTCCGCACTCCTGGTGCCAACTCTGATCATGGAGTAAGGTTGCATCTGAGCCTGGGCACTGTCACAGTCCTGCTGGGTGGGTGCACACTCAGAGCAGTACTGGGACACCAGCGCCCTGACTCCTCAGCCCCCTTCTGGACTTTGGGCACTGACAAGCATGGGAGGGAAGCAAGATGGGGCTGAGGGCAGCTCAGCACTGGCCTGAAGGTGCCCCTTCATGTGAGCAGCCTGGATGCCATGGTTGGTGGCAGGAGGCAGACAGGCTCCTGGGAGGAAGGTGGTGGGTCCCTGGTGAAGCCCCACCTTCAAAGTCTGGGGGCTGGGCTGCCAGTCCTGTGGACTGGAGGTGGAGCTTGTGGTGCTTTTTCTTGTGCCCACCCATGGCTGCTGATGGACCAATCAGCATGCACTTCCCCCATCTGAAGACAATGCATACCCCAGACTCAGCCAGAGAAGAGCAGATGTGGGGACGACCAGTTGCAGAGAGGAGCTACCCTCTCCAGGCCTCATCTCTGCTGAGAACTGCAGAAGTTGGGTTGACCAGCTGCAGAGAGGACCTACTCTCTCTGCTGAGAGCTGAAAAGATGTTGGGATGACCAGCTACAGAGAGGAGCTACCCTCTTTGCTGAGAGCAGAACAGATGTTGGGATGAACAGCTACAGAGAGGAGCTACCTTCTCCAGGGCCTCCTTTCTGCTGAGAACTGCAGACAACTGGATGACCAGCTGCAGAGAAGAGCTATCCTCTTCAGGGCCTCCTGTCTGCTGAGAGTGGCAGATGACCAAATGACCAGCTGCAGAGAAGACCTACCCTCTCTCCTGAGAGCTGAACACTCGCTGGGATGAATTGCCTAAAGAGAGGAGCCACCCATTCCAGGGCCTCCTCTCTGCTGAGAGCTGAAGACTTGATAAGACAACCTGCCTACAGAGAGGAGCTACTCTACTGCAGGTCTCCTCTGAGCTGTTCTAACATGCAATAAACCTTCTCTTCGTCTTGCTCACCCTCCACTTGTCTGCCTACCTCATTCTCCCTGTATGCAAGACCAAAACCTGGGCAAAGGCGCCACTGGCCACAGAGGTTTCCAGCCAGAAAAGCAACACTCCAATCACAAAACTAGATTTATTTTGTAGAAACAAAATAATTGTGATTATTTTTGGTAAAAATAGGAGTGACTATAATAAAGATTGTATTTCATTAGAAAACTGTAATACACCCATTATCAAATTCTGGTCCTGCTCATTTTTTTTGAAGTTTTATCTCCCTATAAACTGGATTGAGTCTTGATTTTTCCTGATTTCACTAAAAGTTAAAACTCCCCCTTTCCCAAGCCCTTCAAGCTGAAGCTGGATGATTTTAGCTTCAGAAAAAACGCTACAACAGATCATGTATGAACAACTTTCATGCTTGCTGCTATGGGGATCACTTGGAGAGTTTACCAGAACACCCAACAACATAACCAGAGACATTCCAACTGCAAATGAGATAAATCCATCAGACTGCAGCTGCCATCCTCATTTCATCTTCTGAAGATGCTTTAAACTCAAATCTAGAAATCTCAACTAACTAGCCTCTGGACTAAAACACCAAGATCACAGTTTGCATGAAATATTAACCTCTGTTTTTCTTTTGTTTTCATAGATACATACCCTAAGTTCTCTTCAAGCTATGTAACTTAACAAGAAAAACTTATGCTCATATTGATAAGAAATGGTGTTTCTATGTTAACAAATCAGAAATAGTTGCTCCAAAATTAAAGACCTTAAGTTTTTTTTTAAAAATCAGGTACTACCTCTTTTATTAATTTATTTAGTTGATTAAATTCTGGAAACTCTGCTCCTGGGAATTTTTCAGTCCTTGGATATTATTCTCCTGATTGTCATTGCCTTTATATCCCGAGTGTGTTGTAGTCTCTCATGTGGTGGTTCCCACCAGCCACTCACTCATCAAATGATTGCCATCAAGGATTAGACAACTTGGATAAGTCAACAGCCCAACTACTCAAGCCTACAAAGACTATGCAATTTTGGATAGTGCTGACTATGTGATTTTACAACCCAGGGTAGCTGTTGATGATGATGACATCTACAGGACTCTTTATTCCAGTGACTACATCAGTAGCAGTAACTGAGAATAACGCTATACTGCTTGCTCATACTCTTAGCTTGCTGAAAGGATGACCAAAAAGGGAAAATTGTTAAAGTAAATTAAAATTGAGATCAGGCCTCAGGAATCCCTGAGAAGACAAAATCAGGTAGGCCTTATAAATTACCTCAAGCTTGCTTGATTTGAAAACATAAGTGAAACTTAAGCTATTTCTTGTAAATGCCTAGTTAAAGAAAAACAAAACTTATCTCAATCATTCAGAAGTAGCCAACGAACTTATATAATAAAGACTTCCCCACAGGATAGACCAAATAAAGCAGCTGTATAATTGTAACCAATCATTTTTTTTTTTTTTTTTGCTATACCTCTGTGTTCAACCTATAAAAGCCTCTCTCTTGCATTCCCTCAGTGGAGTGAACTGCTTCTGGTTTGGAACTGCCCAGTTCATGAGCTGTTGTTTGCTCAAATAAACTCTTTAAAATTTTATTACATCTCGGACCTAAATATATGGAGAAAAGATACTATGCTCATAGACTGGGAGATGCAATATGGTTAAGATGTCAATTTTCTCCAACTTGATCTATAGATTCTATATAATCCAAATCCAAATCCTAGTTAGATATTATATAGAAATTGATAAGCAGTGTCTAAAATTTATTTAGAAATATAGCCAAAGCAATTTGGGGAAGAAGAGTAGGCATGGAGAGTCACTGTCCAGGTTGGAAGAAGTCAATGAGGAGCTCCAACAGAGAGGTCTTTGAGAAAGAAAAATTAATAGATTATCCAATGAATGTGAATGTATTGAGGGAGACATTGGGACTGATGTCATGATAAGTACATGGAACATCCTATCATCAATTCCAGGGAAAACAAAACTTGTACAAAGAAAGGAAGTGTAAACGTCAGACCCAACTACGAAAATTTTTACATAGTCATTATAACAAAAACATTCAATACTGATTTAAACAAAAGTATGGATCTGTATCATGGGAGAATGGGGAAGGCAGTATTTGCGTTTACTTGACAGGAGTAAAAGCCGGAGAGAGGTTGAGTGAACATTACATTCTTGTAGAAAGTCAATGATAACACCTAAACTTAGAGGGGAAAAAAATCAAGAACTAGCAGAATAAGTATGGACAGTTGTTGCCCTTGCCTGCAGGGATTGAGGCTTCATAAAACCATTTCACTTTTTCAACAATATACATAATAGTAAGATTAAAAAAAAGAAAAACTAACTTCAGAAAGTCGAGTTAAAGTATTCTGGTTTTTATTTTTTATTTTTTTGAGATGGAGTCTCGCTCTTGTTGCCCAGGCTGGAGTGCAATGGTGCAATCTTGGCTCTGCTTCCCGAGTTCAAGTGATTCTCCTGCCCCAGCCTCCAGAGTAGCTGGGATTACAGGCATGCACCACCATGCCCAGCTAATTTTTGTATTTTTACTAGAGATGGGGTTTCTCCGTGTTGGTCAGGCTGATCTCAAACTCCTGACCTCAGGTGATCTGCCTGCCTTGGCCTCTCAAAGTGCTGGGATTACAGCATGAGCCACCATGCCCAGCCCAAAGTATTCTGTTTTTTGATGTATTTGATTCTCTTCTACCCTGAAGACTGGAAGAATAATCTTGAATTCAAAACAGACTACCAGGGTGGAAAACAACATTGGTGCTGAGAACTCTGCTGTTAGCTCTTTGTGGCTTTCTGGATGGAGCCCAGAGTGGCCCCTCCAACCTGTGCATAAAAACAGCAAAAGGCTGGACTCCACCACTGTCTCCTAGTGAGTGGTCATTTCTGGGAAGACGCATCTCTGAGAAGATTCTTAGACCAAAGACAAGACTGCCATTTTACTTCATTTGCATCTATGAGATTTTTCAGCCCTTGACTCTTACCAAAATGCCACTTGCTGAGAAAGGGGCAAATTTGGCATAAAACCAGGATTATCAATTCATATTTAGGGGGGTAATGGGTGATGAGTGGTGACTATTGGTCACAAGCAGAACTAGTTTAGGGGAAAACAGTAGATTTTTGGCATAATTACTTGAAAGGTGGTACATTGTAACGAAGCCTACAAAACAAATGTTCAGATTTGAACATCAGCAAGCACAGTGCAGAGCATGCATTTGCATCTCAATCCCTGTTTTCCACCTTAGCCCTGATGTGCACCCCCTCCCTAACCCCAACCACTGACTCCTCCAATTTCTGGCCCCTACTCCTTTCCTTTCACCCCATCCCTGGTCCCAGCCCCATCCTGGACAGTGGGTGGCCCATGAGGCAAACTATCTCCTGGGCCTTGACCAGACATCGAATCCTCATTCTATTTAGTGATTAAAACACCAGTTTTTGATATTTTAATACATGATGTTAATAAAGTACCCAAATCCTGGCATTAAAAAAATCTGAAATTCAAATCACTGATGTCTTGAGCTATAGGCAGAGAAGTGTATGCCATATTAAAATACCTAATCACTTCTGAGTTATTTTATTGCTGTTTGAGCCTCACTTTTTAAGTTACTTGTGAGGCTGAGCATTTTTCACATGGATATGAGTCATTTGCATTTCCCCTGGACCCAATGTGGATGCCTATTTACTTACTGAAGCCTCTGATGGAGTCATCTTTGCCGGGGCATAAGGTGAAGAAGGAGGAAGCTGGACTTTGAGGAAACAGTAGGAGAGGTGGAGGGGGATTAGCGGAGGGAGGAGAGGAAAAGGAGGCCCCAGTTCTCAGCCTTCTGCCCTAGATTATCTCTGCATCCTCTGCATCCTTCTTGTCTTCTCTGCTGAGTCTGTCTGTCTCTTAGAGCTCGAGTGCCTAACTCCCTCCTCACTCACTTGCCTGGGGAGCCTCAAGCAGGACAGACTGAGGAGCCTCTGTCCTCGCCCCTGGAAGAGCATCTTAGATGATGCTCTGGAGAGGGTGGTGTCCCTACCGGGGATATCTTATGCTTCACCCTTGTAGCTACTAACCCTTCCCTGACATTCATTCCAGGCCTGACATCTCCTGCCTAAGCCTCACCACTCCCCCACACTTATCCCATTCCAAAGCCTCACTCCTTATCTGGTCCCAGCTCTATGTTGAATCTCCCTGTTCCCGACTCCTCACTAAGACCCTATTCTCACTCTTTCTCCTTGTGGATCTTTCCCAATTCCTGTCATTCATTAAATTACGCTTACGTGAACTCTGTTATTCATCTCTATCTCCTCTCTCTCTCTCTCTCTCTCACTCTGTCTCTGTCTCTCTCTGTCTCTCTCTCTCTTTCAGACTCTCTCTCATAAGAACAGTCTTGGCACAAATAATTTACCAAACACGCCATCCCTAGGACAGGCGATTCTGGGGATTGCTTTTGAGTTGTTGACTTCTTTCTTCCCTCTGATGTTTCTGAGCCTGAGTCCCAAGGTCTCAGGGTCCAGCACCTTTCTGCCTGATCTGCCTGCTCGGTCTGTCAAAGAGGCCTGAAGATCCCCATTTCCATACATAAATGAGGAAACTGAGGTTTTACCAAAGCCACCTGGCCAAAATCTCATGGCTAGACAGTAGTGGAGCTGAAATAAGATTCCTAGTCAGTTCGTTTTTTACCCAGTTTTTGCTTTTCGGTTTCGAGCACCTGACAGACAAGATGGAAAATTACATGTAGATATGACCTTTTCAGACCATTTCACTCACACGAGTAAGACCAGTCTACATTTTCTGCACCTGCACTCATCTGCGCCTGGAGCTGGGGTTGCTGGACTCTCAGTCATCAAGGCCCAGCGGAGGCTCAGGGGCACAGGTGTGGGAGCAGCCTCAGGCTGGGTTCTCCTATTCTCGGCTGGCAGGCAGCACAGTTAAAGACACAATCATGGCCAGGCACAGTTGGTCACACCTGTAATCCCAGCACTTTGGGAGGCCGAGGAGAGCAGATCACCTGAGGTCAGGAGTTCGAGACCAACCTGGCCAACATGGTGAAACCCAGTCTCTAACTAAAAACAGAAAAATTAGTTAGGTGTGGTGGTGGGCACCTGTAATCCCAGCTACATGGGAGGCTGAGGCAGGAGAATCACTTGAACCTGGGAGGCGGAGGTTGCAGTGAGCTGAAATCGCGCCATTGCACTCCAGTATGGGCAACAAGAGTGAAACTCCATCTCATAAATAAATAAATAAATAAAGACGCAATCAGAGCCCAACACAAAATTCAGAGACAGGCACAACTAACCCCTCTACAGAGGACACATATCTTATCAGGCAGGGGCCAATTAGAGAAGCAAAACCACTGGGAGGAGGAATTTGTGACAGGCATTTGACCACAGGCAACTGTGGGAACTGGCTAAACCATTAGTGTCAGGCTGTTGGCTTTGTTTCTTGGCTGGGATGTGAAGCTGGTAGGATGGACAGCCGGGAAGGAAAGATGGATGTAAAGTGGGAATAGTGAGGAGGAGCTGGAACCTACCAGGATAGGCTGATACCTGCATTGGTCCAAGTTCAGTATGTGAATGGCCTGTGGAGAAGGTAGCACCTGCACCAAGCAGGTAAACCCACACCTGAGGGGCTGCAGGCCAGCTCAGGCCCCATGCCTACAGGAGCCGGCAGATAAGTGACATCATATGGTGGTGTCTGGTGCCTTGCACGGACCTTCCTGAGCTGAAACAGAATGTAGATGCTGCTCCACTTCCACCTTCCAGATCTCACATACAAGGTCCCTTCTGGCCCCTCGCTGACCTGGAAACGTGAAAGGAAGAGAATTTGGGGAAATACAGTTCTATCTTATCTATGCTGACTCAATACAAATCCTCTGCACAAACTTATGTGCAAACTCTAAAGAAAAAGAACGGTTCCCACAAAGGAACCGTTAAAGGGTCGGGAAAGGGAGGAACATATGGGGGCTTTAGAGGGCACTGATAATGTCCTCTCTCTTATCCTACATGATAGAGCTTAAGAGCCATTATATTATTATTTTTTAAGTTATAAATGTTAGTTTTCTGTAACCTGTGGTATGTATGCTATTCACAATAAAAGTGTTTTTAATCATTAAAATGAAGGAAAAAATAAAGAAACAGTGATCGAAAGAACAAAAGGACAACCTGGGTCATTTCAAGGAACCACTGCAGGAAGTGGACTGCAAGCTGTTGTGTTGTATAGTTTGGGGATCAGAATTCACCAGACTAGAAGATATTATCATCCACTGCCAGTAGGAGAGGAATTAGGAACGATCTTTCAAGAAGGCAATTTTGTGATATATACTTTAATGCATACAATCTCTGATCCAGGAATTATACTACTACAAATCTATCCTATAGAAATACACATCTAGGTGGACAAATGTGTACAGAATATTCATCACAGTATTTTTTATAGAAGTCAAAGCTCAGAAACAACCTAAATATTCATCAGTGGGGAATTGGTTAGAAACACTTTGAAGGTGCGGCCACACTGTGGAATACTGTGAATGCAGTGGCTTGAACATGATGTTTAAAACATGGAAAGTACGGCCGGGTGTGGGCTCACGCCTGTAATCCCAGCACTTTGGGAAGCTGAGGCGGGTGGATCACATGAGGTCAGGAGTTCGAGACCAGCCTGGCCAACATGGTGAAACCCCGTCTCTACTAAAAATACAAAAATTAGCCAGGCGTGGTGGTGCACACCTGTAATCCCAGCTACTCGGGAGGCTGAGGCAAGAGAATCACTTGAACCAGAGAGGCAGAAGTTGCAGTGAGCAGAGATTGTGCCATTGCACTCCCGCCTGGGCAACAGAGCAAGACTCTGTCTCAAAAAATAAATAAATAAAATAAAAATAAAACATGCAAAGTGGAAGCCGCTGATCAGTATGATTCCATTTATATAAAATGTCCGGAAAAGACAAATCTATACAGACAGAAAGCAGATGAGCAGTTGCCTGGGGTTGAGGGTGGGAAAAGTGATTGACTACAAACAGGCACCAGGGTTCCCTTTGGAGTGATGGAAATATCCTAAACCTGGATTATGGTGATGGTTGCACAACTCTGTAAATTTACTAAAATTCACTGGATGGCATTCTTAGGACAGACTGAATCTGATAATAGATTAGTGACATCTCAGTAAACTGTTCTTTAAAAGAATATTTAAAAATAATGAAGTAGGGCCAGGCACAGCGGCTCATGTCTATAATCCCAGCACTTTGAGAGACCGAGGCAGGTGGCTCATTTGAGCTCAGGAGTTTAAGACCAGCCTGGCCAACAAGGTGAAACTCCATCTCTCCTAAAAACACAAAAACTCGCCGGGCATGGTGGCAGGTGCCTATAATCCCAGCTACTCAGGAGGCTGAGACACGATAATCGCTTGAGCCCAGGAGGCGGAGGTTGCAGTGAGCTGAGATCACATCACTGCACTCCAGCCCGGGTGACAGAGGGAGACTCGGTCTCAAAAAAAAAAAAAGTTAATTAAATATAATATAATATAAAAATAATGAAGTAGTTCTATGAATGGACATGGAAAGATCTTCAATAAATAATGTTGAATGGAAAAGGAAGGCAGATGATTCGTGAATTGCTGTTTGCTCAAATACAGTGTTTAAAACTGCAACAACAAAAAAGGAAATGGAAGGTAGAACAGCATGTGTAGTAAATGGCTTACCTGCCTGTGTAAAAAACACTCTAATCTATATTTGGGTTTGCAAATGTTCAGAAAAATGTCTGAGAGAACATATACCAAGCTGTCAATTGGAGTTATGGCTGGAGAGAACTGGAGGATGGGGTAGCATTCATCACTGGTTTGTACAGTTTTGCATTGTTTCCATTTATTTGGTTGGGGCTCGATTTTTCCAAAAATGAAGGAGCTGAGGCTGATTTTGGAGGGGTCTGCACAGGCCTCCTTATAGACAAGGAGGCTGGGCTTTGTGGACATGACCATTTCTGTGTTTTATATTCTTTCTTGAACAATATTCATATTCCTTTTTTTACTTCATTTCCTGGTAAAGTTGCTTTTTGAAAAATATCTCCTTAGTCCCAAATGAGTTAAGCAATAAAGAGGCTTGTTGATATTTGACCAAAAAAGAACTAGGCGCCACTGATGGCCACGGGACAGCATTTCTAAAATACTCCATGCTTAAAATGGGCTTCTTGGCCAGGTGGTTCCTGCCTGTAATTCCTGCACTTTGGGAGGCCAAGGCAGGAGGAGGATTGCTAGAGCTCAGGAGTTCGAGGCCACCCTGAGCATCAATGAGACCCCGTCTCTACAAAAAATGTTTAAAATTAGCCAGACATGGTGGCATACACATGTAGTCCTAGCTACTCAGGAGGCTGAGATGGGAGGATCATTTAAGCCCAGGAGGTGGAGGCTGCAGTGAGCTGTGATCATGCCACTGCACTCCAGCTGGGACAACAGAGCAAGACCCTGTCTTAAAATAAAATAAAATATAATAAAATAAAATGGGCTTCTTGTTTAAAATACAGATTTATGGATAATCCCCAGTTTCCTGGCAGAAACTAGGCAGTGCACCTGAGCTAGGCAAGGAGAGAGAGTTTTATTAACTTCAGTAAGAATTGAATAAAGGGACCTTGAACAACAGTGTGGGAAGGATTTGGGGAAAGTAATGTGAAATTCAGTACCCTAAGGACCATGACAGTGGGGAGCAGTCACTATCCCTAGGCCTAAAGCACCAAGGTGAGGAACCATGACAGGAGCCCAGGAGAGAGCAGTATGGGTTGAGTGTTTACAGCTCCCGAAACCCCAGTGGGCATGTGTTACACTGTGCTCATTCAGTTTTGCCATCTGCAGGTGGCTTGTGTTAATCAGCTCAATTAGATCCTCTGCCTTATCACAAGGACAGAGGCCTTTCTGTATCCCAAGTTCTTGCCCTAGTGTACCAGAAAAATCATATCACACATGGGCTTGGAGGATGGGTGCAAGGTTTTTTGTTTTTTTTTTTTGAGACGGAGTCTCGTTCTTTCACCCAGGCTGGAGTGCAGTGGCCGATCTCGGCTCACTGCAGGCTCTGCCCCCGGGTTCACCCATTCTCCTGCCTCAGCCTCCCACTAGCTGGGACTACGGCCCGCCACCTCCCCGGCTAATTTTTTGTATTTTTAGTAGAGAGGGGTTTCACCTGTTAGCCAGGATGGTCTCGATCTCCTGACCTCGTGATCCACCCGCCTCGCCTCCCAAAGTGCTGGGATTACAGGCGTGAGCCACCGCGCCCAGCCAGGGCTGCAAGGTTTTATTGTGTCGTGGAGGTAGCTCTTAGCGAGGTGGGTGGGAAGCCAGAAGGAGGACGGAGTGGGAAGGTGGTCTTCCCCTGGAGTCAGGCTGCCCAGCAGCCAGACTTTCCTCCTACCACCCCCAACCGAATTCCGTGTTGTCCCACCTTCAATGGCCTGCCGGTGTCCGCTGGTGCCTGTTGGTGTGTTGTTCTGCTCCTCTTGACGTCCAGCTACTTGTGTGTGTACCCGCTAAGGTCTCTCGGGTTTATATGGGCACAGGATGGGGGGCATAGGGGGCAAGAGTGGGCTTGGAAAATGCAACAGGAATGGCTCTCCTCATTTAGGTCCATGGACACAGGCCCAGGGCGGAGCCCTCACCAGGGACCCCACCCTTCTCCACCCAGCACTTCCCTGCCCCACTCCCGTATCACCAGGATTCCCATTGGTTGAGCTCAGAAACCAGAGGACAAGGGAGTGCCCTGAGACAGTCCATGTAGGTCAGCATCCCAGGGCACAGAACTCAGTAAAGAAAGGTAGAGAGTCTATCTGGAGGAAAACATAGATGATATCCAACTCACCACCCAAGCTTCAAGTTAAGAGTGATGGTTCCAGTTCTACCAAATCTGTATGGCTGAGGGTGGATCCTGGGAATCTGGAGCCCCAGTGACTCTGATCATGACTCAAGTTTAAAACCCACCAGCTCAGAAGTAATAGCAGCAGAGCTCTCAAACTGGAGATGAGAAATGCCCTCTTGGAATTAGAATTGTTTCTGAGGGTGATCCTTTTTTTTTTTTTTTGAGATGGAGTCTCGCTCTTGCCCAGGCTGGAGTGCAGTGGTATGATCTTGGCTCACTGCAACCTCTGCCTCCCAGGTTCAAGTGATTCTTCTGCCTCAGCCTCCCAAGCAGCTGGGATTACAGGTGCCTGCCACCAGGCCTAGCTAATTTTTGTATTTTTAGTAGAGATGGGGTTTCACCATGTTGGCCAGGTTGGTCTTGAACTCCTGACCTCAGGTGATCTGCCCTCTTTGGCCTCCCAAAGTGCTGGGATTACAGACGTGACCCACTGTGCCCAGCTGTTGGGAACAGGACCCCCAAAATCTGGCCATAAACTGGCCCCAAAACTGGCCATAAACAAAATCTCTGCAGCACTGTGACATGTTCATGATGGCCATAACGCCCACGCTGGAAGGTTGTGGGTTTACCAGAATGAGGGCAAGGAACACCTGGCCCACCCAGGGTGGAAAACCGCTTAAAGGCATTCTTAAACCATAAACAATAGCATGAGCAATCTGTGCCTTAAGGGCATGTTCCTGCTGCAGATAACTAGCCAGACCTACCCCTTTATTTCGGCCCATCTCTTCGTTTCCCATACAGGATACTTTTAATTAATCTAATATCTGTAGAAACAATGCTAATGACTGGCTTGCTGTTAATAAATACCTGGGTAAATCTCTGTTCGAGGCTCTCAGCTCTGAAGTCTGTGAGATCCCTGATTTCCCACTTCACACCTCTATATTTCTGTGTGTGTCTTTAATTCTTCTAGCGCCACTGGGTTAGAGTCTCCCCAGCCGAGCTGGTCTTGGCATCCAGCCATGATTTTTGCCTAGTCAAAAAGAAGACGGCCTTGCATTGGAGCCTTTTGTGGTCATTCCCTCTGCCCGAGGTGGAGCAGCTATGGGAGTCCAGAGGGAAAACAGAGAGGAGCAGAAATCGTGGCCCCAACTCAAGGGCCCTCCCCTAAGGACAGCTTCAGAGACATGAACAAAGGAGCACCTTCTGGGAGAAGACAAACACACCACTGATTTCTCAACAGGGCCTTGCTAGGTCTGATGTCAGACATGTTCCCTGCTCATAAACAGAAGAGCCAGCTTCCCATCAACACTGGCTCTGTGCCAGGCCGACCCAGAGACAGGACTAAAGTCCTGGTTCCCACGAAGTGGTTAGTGTTTTTTCTCTATTCTGCTACAGTTATGATCCCAGCTGGCATTTCTAGAGGACTTTCTTAGAAGTCCAGCACCATGCTAAGGGATTTGCTCTGCTGGACTGCACAGCTGACTATGGCACTTGGAATACCTCGCTTCCCCATGCCTAATTCCATGCTTGCCCAACAGTCCAACCCAATTGCCAAAAATCCATAAGCAGGGGTGCCAGGGAGCTTCTGCAAGGCTCAGGGGTCTCAATGTCATAGTAGTTCCCAGGGACCACGGTCAGTGGTGCCCAGAAACCCTCTGTTTATGGAAAGATTCTGCTCATTCAGTTTGGGACATATACACAGAAGTGTGTTATTCATATCATACTCTCCACTCTCCACTCATCACTTGTGTGAGTGGTGGCCTTGAAGTGCTTTACCTAAATCCACACTGTCTGGGTGGAAGGAATCTCCAAGATCCACTTCTGAACTGACCTCCCCTTTTGACAGGTGAATGACTGGAGGCCCAGAGCAGGTGGACACTTGCAAGAGATCTCAAACTACAAGTGACAGAAGCAGCACCGAACACTGGTCTCCAGACTCCCCATTCATTACCCTCCTCACTACCAGGAAGCCACTCTCAAGTCACTGAGAAAATGATTCTTATGGGACTGGTGGCAGGACTCATAAGATTATTCCCATGGCCTTTTTCTTCCAGTACCTGTAGATAAAGATTCAGAGAAAAAGAAGACCCAGGAATAGAGACACAGAGGACAGTCATAAAGCTACCCCTTCACTTATTCATTTGTTTCCTGTTCATCATGCACGTCAAGTAAACATTTGGAGCTGGTTTAGTGGTAAACATTGGCATGATGACAGCTTCTTGCAAGAGCTTTTAATGCCAAGATGCCTCATATTCAAACAGAGAGATATTTCTTTTTTTTACCCAAAAACATAAACATTAAAGAAGTGTTAAAAGAAAAACTCTTTTAAAGTATGGTGAAACAAGACATAACTGAAATAACAATCATTAATGAATAAGTATTAGAAGAAAGGTACCAAACTGTATCTTGAGGCAGTCTAGCAGAGTAGTTAAGGGTGTAGGCCCTGGGGCCAGAATGCTAAATGCACATCCCAAATCTAGTTACCTAAACTTTTGTACTTCAGTTTCCTCCTGCATAAAATGGGCTCATTATAGAACCAGCCTTACAAGGTAATTTTGAGGATTAGGTTAGTTAGGAAATACATACATAAAGCACTTAGCCCAGGGCCTAGAACATGGTAAGCTCTCAATAAATGTTAGCTATTGATCTTTATTTAAATCTTTAATTTTGTTTCAAGTTCACAGATAAAATAATTTGGGCTAAATTTTGTAAATAGAAATTTTGATATAAAGTTCAAGCAAGATCCTAGCTATAGTATTAATACAAAATACACATAGCCATCATCACATCATCAACTAGCCTGTCATATAAAGGTAGTGACTTTTTTTTTTTTTTTTGAGACAGAGTCTCACTATGTTGACCAGGCTGGAGTGTAGTAGCACAGTCTCAGCTCACTGCAACCTCCACCTCCCAGGCTCAATCGATTATCCTACCTCAACCTCTCAAGTAGCTGGGATTACAGATGCCCGCCACCACACCAGGCTAATTGTTGTATTTTTAGTAGAGATGGGGTTTTGTCATGTTGGCCAGGCTGGTCTTAAACTCCTGACATCAGGTGATCTGCTCGTCTCAGCCTCCCAAAGTGCTGGGATTACAGGCGTGAGCCACAGCACCCAGTTAAAGCTTGTGACATTTTTAAATCTGTTCTAGCTAGGCACAGTGGCTCACACCTATAATCCTAGCCTTTGGAAGGCTGAGGCAGGAGGATCACTTGAGCCCAGGAGTTCAAGACCAGCCTGGGAAACATAGGGAGACTCCATCTCTACAAAAAATTTGTAACAATTAGCCAGGCATGATGGTGCACACCTGTGATCCCAGCTACTCAGGAGTCTGAGATGGGAGGATCCCTTGAGCTCAGGAGGTGGAGGCTGCAGTGAGCCATAATCATACCCCTGCACTCCAGCCTGGGCCTCAGAACAAGACTGTCTCAATAAAAAATAATTAAGTTAATAAAATCTGTTCTAAACCAGGCCTATTCTACTTTTAGCCATTCATTTATTTACACCACCTAATAAGTCAGATTGGGCAATTTTAATCTACAAAGCCACAGATAACCCTGTAGTATTGCAGAAAATGAATCCTAAATTACGTAGCTTCCTGAGGGCTGATACTCGTGAGACTCTGATGAGCTATGAGGAACAGGCAGCCAATGCAGTAAACAAGCTACCTGTGGTATTCTCTCTTTTTCTATCACGTGCCCTGCATCCTGCCCAGGGTGGATGAAAACTAATGGGCTGTTTCACTCCTTCATTTAAAAATTGAATCTGTCAGCTGGGCGTGGTGGCTCACGCCTATAATCCTGGCACTTTGGGAGGCCGAGGTGGGCGGATCATAAGGTCAGGAGTTCGAGACCAGCCTGACCAACATGGTGAAACCCTGTTTCTACTAAAAATGCAAAAATTAGCCGGACGTAGTGGCACACGCCTGTAATCCTAGCTACACAGGAGGCTGAGGCAGGAGAATTTCTTGAACCCAGGAGGCAGAGGTCGCAGTGAGCCGAGATGGCACCACTGTACTCCAGCCTGGCTGACAGAGCGAGACTGTCTCAAAAAAGAAAAAAAAATTGAATCTGTCCCTATTTTAGACCTGGCTCTTCCCCTGACTCTAGAGAAAAGGAGATGAACAGGTTCAGAGCCTACCCCCAAGGATCTCATGGTCTACTGAGAGACAGACAAGAAATCAGTGGATATGACCCAAATATGATGTGTTATAATCAAGGTTTGCCATGGTTTTACAGGAACACATGGAGGGGGCTCCTAATTCAGTCAGAGGAGGCTTCCGGGAAGGTCTAACCCTTAAGGGATGAATAGGATTTAGCCAGATGGGCCGAGTGAGGTGGCTCACCCCTGTAATCCCAGCACTTTGGGAAGCCAAGGCAGGTGGATCCCTTGAGATCAGGAGTTTGAGACCAGCCTGGCCAACATGGTGAAACCCAGTATTTACTAAAAATACAAAAATTAGCCACGCATGGTGGTGCACACCTGTAGTCCCAGCTACTTGGGTGGCTGATGCAGGAGAATCGCTTGAACCCAGGAAGCAGAGGTTGCAGTCAGCTAAGATGATGCCATTGCACTCTAGCCTGGGCAACAGAGTCAGATTCTGTCTCAATTTAAAAAAAAAAAATTTAGCCAGATGAAGACACACGGAAGGGTATCCAATGACAAGAAATAGTATACGTAAAGGTTCACGTGGAGAGTTTGGGGATTTTTCTGGGGCTCTCCTCCAAGCCTTCTTTTTCCAAGCTGTGTTTGTTCTCCATGAGGCTGCCTCCCTGGCCATAACTGGGCCAATTACAATTGCTTTCCTGGAAATGGGCGACTGCGATGCTACCTGGACTTTTCAGTTGATCTGGGGTGATATAAACTCAGGGAGTGTCTGTGGGCAGAAAAGGGCAGGGAAAGATAGTGTGCTTAGAAAGAGGAGTGACACGGATGCGCTAAATGAAGTAGAGGTGAGGAATCAGTGGCCCCAAAGAGAGTGAGCCTGAGGAAGTCACCACCTTCCTACTCCTGGTGCTGGTCCCTCTTGGAATCTCAGGACCCTGGGGCCCATCAGATACCCTTTGATCCTTCTGCTAAATTCCCCCTTGGCTTCAGCCTTTTCAAAGCAGGTTTCTGCCCCTTGCAACAAAAGAAACCCAGTCAAAGGCAGATGACATGAGGCATCAGGGGAAAACTAAGGAATCCAGAATGACCAGAGCAAAGGCCATTCCAGATGTGGGATGAAATAGATAAGACATGCGCCTGGCCCAGAAGGCAAGGCCAAACCACAAAGGGCTTTGAGTGCTGTGCTAAAACGTTTGTATTTTATCTCACAGGCAACGGGAGCCCTGGAAGAGCTTTCAGCAGATGCATAATGCAATCCCATCGCTCCCCTGAGCTTGGGTGTGAATGCACTGAAAGGGGTAAAGGCTGAAGGCAGGAGTCCAGTTAGCAGGCTACAACAGAGGTAGTGAAGACCTGGACAAAGTAACAACAATGGGGATGGAGATGGGGGGCGAGTTCAAGAGATCTTTAAGGGAAGTCCAGACTTGGCTAGCAACTGGAAGGAGAATGGGGCAGTGAGAAAAACCGAGGGATTCAAATAGGATTCTTCAGCCCACAGCTTGGACGAATGGCTTGAAGGGGCAGGTTTGGGGGGAAGATGCTAGCTTCAATTCTGGTCTTGTGGTGAGGGTACAAGTAGATGTGCCACTGTGCATTGGGACACTTAGCTTTGGGAGCCCAGGAAAAACCTTTTTCAGAGCCTCAACACACCTTTTCAAAGATCATTCTCCCAGAGATGGCAGATTAAAGCTACAGGAGGTGATGACATCACACAGGGAAATTGGGGAACAGAGAAAGGACAGAAAATGGGAGAGAACAGAATCTTGGAGAATGCCAGCATTTGAGGGACTAAAAGAGGAAGAGGGGCTTTCAAAGGGGACTGAAAAGAAGCCAAAGACTCTGGATAAAAAGAGGAGGCCTGAGAAATCGAACTTGAAGAAAGAGGAAGCGTGACATATGAGAAAATAACGCTCTGCTGCACTCCCGGTGGGAGTGGAAATCTGACCACCTTTCACCATCTCCTCCCCCATCACCTTCGTCCAAGCCACCATCACCTCTCTCTTGGAACGACTGAAATAACCTCCTAACTGGTCTTCCTTCCTCCACCCTTTCCTGCATTCTCCCAGAGGCACCTCCCTGGCCAGAGCTGAGCCAACCACAGTTGCTTTCCTGGAAATGGGCGACCGCGATGCTACTTGGACTTTTCAGTTGATCTGGGGTGATATAAACTCAGGGAGCATCTGCAGGCAGAAAAAGGCAGGGAAAGGTGGTGTGCCTAGAAAGAGGAGTGACACAGACTGCCAAATGGAGTAGAGGTGAGGAATCAGTGGCCCCAGAAACAGCGAGCCTGAGAAAGGCACCACCTTCCTGCTCCTGGTGCTGGTCCCTCTTGGAATCTCAGGAAACTTGAGAAAGTAATGACTTAGGGTTGCATCTTAGGGAGAACTTGAAGGCAACAGGAGTTTGTAAAGTAACAGGAGCCTCTACACATCAGGGATAATGAGAGAAAACTCGTCTTTTGAGTAAAAGGTGGACTTCATCAACTCTGAATTTGCTTGGTGGTATTTAGGGCTTATAGCCATAGACTTACCTATCTTCAAAAATTATCATTATGTACGTTCCTAAAGAGCAATAACTGTTATTGTGAATTTGAGCTCTCTGGATTACAATCCTTCTTCTCCCCTTTAAGACACTTTTGGTATAATGAAATTTCTTAGGAATACTAAATGGTGTTTTGGCAAAACAGACTGTACTGAGAGAAAAACAAATAAGGCTACAAAATACCACATTTTTATTTTGATTTTTAAAGTGTTATATGCATAGACCAAGGTACAGCAGGATATACCACGAGTAGACAGAGATTATCTATAAGTGGGGAAATAGACTATTATGGTCTTCTTTAGTTTTTCTGAATCTTCTCATTTTTTAATGTTTTTTAATTGTGTTAATTTTTTATAGAGACAGGGGTCTCACTATGTTGCCCAGGCTGGTCTCAAACTCCTGGCTATAAAAGATCCTCCCTCTTCAGCATCTCAAAACACTGGGATTGCAAGTGTGAGCCACAACCCCTAACCCCCAAGATAATCTTTTATAAATTTTTTATAAATTTATAAAATTTTCTCCTTTCCATACTATGAATCTGGGGATTTGTGGTTTTTAAAAAAAATCAGGCAAGAGGAGGCCGGGCATGGTGGCTCACACCTGTAATCCTAGCACTTTGGGAGGCAGAGGCGGGTGGATCACGAGGTCAGGAGATCGAGACCATCCTGGCTAATACGGTGAAATCCCGTCTCTACTAAAAATACAAAAAATTAGCCGGGCATGGTGGTGGGCGCCTGTAGTCCCAGCTACTCAGGAGGCTGAGGCAGGAGAATGGCGTGAACCCGGGAGGCAGAGCTTGCAGTGAACCAAGATCACTCCACTGCACTCCAGCCTGGACGACAGAGCGAGACTGTGTCTCAAAAAAAAAAAATCAGGCAAGAGGTGTGGATTTAGGGTTTTGTAGGGCAGAAATTTGTGAGCAATTAGCTCCTGCTGTTCCTCAGGTACTGCGGGAGGCCTGACACACAGACATTGCTCCATTTCTTTTTCATAATTGAAGAAAGGATAAGAATAGGGTCAAATGCTACAGAGAGGAAGTGTTGTCCAGAAATCCCATATGCAGAGACCTAGGGAAGGAGCTGAAGACTGGGAGAGGTTGACACAACAGTGGGGTAAGAGAGGGCAGGAAGCCAGAACAGGTTCAACGTTGCTGAGGAGGTGGGTGGATCAGGCACTGCAGGGGGATTCAACCAAATAGAAGGAGCAGAGGCCACCTCCTCCCTGGACATCAGATGAGGGACAGGGAGGAGAGGAGAGTAAGTGTGGATGCTGGTGAGGCGTCAAATTCCTGAGGAACCTCCGGCCCAGCAGCCTTAGTTTCTTAGGTCAACGGGAGGCAACTAGCTGGGAGAGAAAGCAAGACCATGCACGACGTTGGGATGGCAAGCTAGAGAGGAAAGTGACCGAAATAACAAGAGGCCAGGAGAAAGCCGGAGAAAATCACTAAGTGGGAGGAATATAACAGGCAAGGAAATGTTAAATATGATAATAACATGAAATCAAAGCATGATGTAGGCTGATTTTTAAAAATGAAAAAAAGATTAAAACATAATAACCTGAAAACTGCATTAAATTATTCAAAGAAAATAGTATGAACCTAAGCTGTACTGACAAGACATTGTGATAGTATGACACATGACATTGAAACATTCAAGAAGAAATACCGCAATGAAAAAATGTGGCTGGGCACAGTGGCTCACACCTTTAATCTCAGTACTTTGGGAAGCCAAGGCGGGTGTATCACCTGAGGTCAGGAGTTCAAGACCATCCTGGCCAACATGGTGAAATCCCATCGCTACTAAAAATGCAAAAATTAGCAGGGCATGGTGGCAGGTGCCTGTAATCCCAGCTACTTGGGAGGCTGAGGCAGGAGAATCGCTTGAACGCAGGAGGCAGAGGTTGCAGTGTGCCGAGATCACACCATTGCACTCCAGCCTGGGTGAGAAGAGCGAGATTCTAACTCAAAAGAAAAAAAAAAAAGTAAAGAAAAATTACTAGAAGGTTTTCTGTTCAATTTTGCTGTGAACCTAAAACCGCTCTGAAAAATAAACTCTTTATTGTTTTTTAATGCTAGAAGGCAATAAACCAAAATGTGCTCTGGGTTGACTTTGAGTGGTCGAAATATGAATGCTTTTTTTCTCTTTTTACCCGTTTTTGGCTCTTTCTGTGTTCACACTCTGTACCTGTGTACCCCGTGAGTCAGCCTGCACCCATTTGCCAAGTTGGCCTCCACCCTCTACCAGTTCCAGCCCGGCCACCTGCAGGGGAACAGGGCCAGGTTTCTCTGAGTGTGTTGCTGGCACTGCCAAAATCTCCCCAGTTTTTTTCACTTTCACTCCCAGCCCCATCTGCCTACTACTCAGGTGAGAAGCCCTGGATGTGGGCTGGTCTTGGCCTCAGCACTCAACTCCTGTAGCCCTCAAGGTCTCCCTAAGCCCCAACCCTGAGGCATTGCCTTTAGCAGGCCTGTGTGCTTTCCTCCTGACCCCCAGAAATGAGCTCCTCCCTAAGAGCTGTCAACCCTTCATTTCTTTCAGGGAAATTGCTTGCACTGACTTACATGAATTCCAGAGTGAGCCCAGTTTAGGTTCAAACTGAGACTCTGTTCAATGTTGCTAATCTCCCCTCACAGACTGGAAGCACCCCTTAAGCAGTGGGCCTCAGACCTTAGCTGCAAAGTGGAGCAGAAAAATAGGACCGTAGCTGATGAGATGTGGCATCAAGGGAGGGTTGTTATAAGATGGGAACTCCTACAACAGGCTTGTGCGCTAATGGGCGATGCAGAAGATAAGAAAATGGATGTCACAGGGACAAGGATATACCTTGATCACTTTCCAAGCTTTATCTTTTCATCTCAAAACATCTCTTGGAAAGAGGTATATCTCAACTCTCCTCCCAACTCCCTGGCGCTACGACATCATGTAGGAAACACTGCCGTCACAGTTAGAGGATTTGGAGTTACATCCCGTTTTCCCAGTGGACTTGCCTTTCCAAGACTTCTCTGCTATGATAAATAATGTTTGCCATTTATGGAGACCCTAGTCTACCCTGAGAGCCTGGCATACATTACCCTGAACCTTGACAACAAGCTTCCAATGCTGCCATCCCTTCAAGGAGGGAGGGGTCCAGAGAAGTTAAATTACTTGCTCAAGATCACACAAGTCAGGATAGACTAAGCCCTAGGCTACCGCAAATTCACTCCGTGGCTCTCTCTCCACCACAGCACCTCTCCGTGTGTCACACAGGAGTTGAGAGCTCAGACTCCGAAGGCAGCTGGTCCTTGACTTAAACTCCAGTTTTGCCACTTACCCACTGCTGTTACCTTGAGTGAGGGACTTAATCTCTTTGGCGCTTATTTTCCTCTTCTATAAAATAAGGATAATAATAATTCCTACCATCAGGTCTTGATGACCATTAAATAAAATAATTTATGTAAAGTGTTTTTTTCAGTGCCTGGCACAGAGTAAGTCTTCAATTACAATATCATGGGAAATACACTGTACATATAAGGATTTAGATAAGGGTTCTCCTTGTGTTGTAGAATCTAAAATAGAATTCAGAGATCAAAGTAACAATTTCATGGAAATAGGGGAGAAGCAGCTGATCTTTGGGTCCTTTTTTTTTTCTTTTTTGAGACAGAGTCTCACTCTGTCACCCAGGCTGGGGTGCAGTGGCACGATCTCAGCTCACTGCAACTGCCACCTCTTGGGCTCAAGCGATTCTCCTGCCTCAGCCTCCCCAGTAGCTAGGAATATTACAGGCATGCGCCACCACTCCTGGCTAATTTTTGTATTTTTAGTAGAGAAAGGGTTTTGCCATGTTGGCCAGGCTAGTCTCAAACTCCTGACCTCAAGTGATCCACCCGCCTCAGCCTCCCAAAGTGCTGGGATTACAGGTGTGAGCCACTGCACCCGGCCTGGGTCCCTTTCAACAACTCGTTGCTCTTCCCTTGCAACAAAGCCCTCAGGAATCCCAGATGGCTCCTCTCTCTCCCTCTCCTTGCAAAATCTTCCAACAGATTAATGTTAGCATCTAAGAGGCTGTTCCCAAGTCTAAAGTGCGGCCCTACCAGTGAGCACAGACCTACCTGTTAGTGAGAGGCTGAGCTTACACGGTGGACTGGAGTGTGCCCATTTGCTCATGACGTTAAAGGCTTAGAAAAGAGGATCCTATGCTGGAGAACAATTTCAAAACTCCATTCTCATCCCTGGCTTAATGACTGAAAGAATTCCCCCAACCCAGGGACATTTGCTCTTTTTCTAAGAGGCCTGCCTAGGCCAGATAAAAGAATGGCTGACAGACCAGGGAGGGAAATATTGGATGGGGAGGTGGAAGAGAGGAGAAAGAGAAGGGGACAGAGAGAGGCCTCCTAGGAACTCCTCAGGTCAGACTTGGTCAGCGGCTGCCTGGAAAACACATACTAAGAACTGGCCTTCACAGGACACCTAATTGCAGATAATCACGATCTGGGCAAAGATGGATGTTTCATGTCAAGTTCACTAGAGCTATAGTCCTGTTTGTCCATCACGGTACACTCTTAGATTTTGAGCATCCTCCATTCTTAGAACTGAAAGGAAGCTTGCCTAATCAAACTTCATTTTATGGGAGCGGAAACCAAGGTTCTGAAAATTTAAGTGAAGATTCAAGTAACACAGCAACTAAGTCTGTCTTTTTGCTCTGTTTTATTTAATTAGAAACATTTTTCCAAATCTTCAGGTTCAGCTTGTGGTACACTAGGACCCCCAAATAGATCTGTTTGTTCCAGTGACCCTACAGGAAATTTCATAAACTCCTCACATACCCTCCATTCACACATTTCCTTTGTCCCCTTAGATTTTATTTCTTTAGTACATTACTTTGTTTGTTTGTTTGTTTGTTTGTTTGTTTGTTTGTTTGTTTGTTTGTTTGTTTGTTTGTTTGTTTGAAATACAGTCTTGCTCTGTCACCCAGGCTGAAGTGCAGTGGCACAATCTTGGCTCACTGCAACCTCTGCCTCCTGGGTTCAAGCGATTCTCCTGTCTCAGCCTCCCGAGTAGCTGGGATTACAGGTACCCACCACCACACCCAGGTAATTTTTTTGTATTTTTAGTAGAGACCAGGTTTTACCATGTTGGCCAGGCTGGTCTCGAACTCCTGACCTCAGATGATCTGCCCGCCTCAGCTCCCAAAATGCTGAGATTCCAGGCGTGAGCCACCACGCCTGGCCCATTACTTTGTTTTAAGACCTAGCACGGAGTTGGATGCAAACAAGCATTTATTACATAATCAGACAACTAGCAGATTCTCACTTAGGAACATGTGGAAATGTGCACAAAGACAGTACATGCTGAGTCTTGCCAGGGCCCCACTCAGAAGAGTGCTCAAGACTGCTGGCCAAGTGGGGAACCCTGCACTGCACAGCCCTGAGACCTGTACCTGCCTAGTCTCCCCACACCCCCAATACCTTTAAAGCTGGAGCAAAGCCAGCTCTTTCAGGAAGACAGCCATGTTGTTTACAGTATGGGAACCAAGGGAGAAGTACGGATGTGGCCTCTTAGGTTTCAGTTGGGCAACACAATTCCTTCCCATGTCGGAAGTGACTAGATTTCTTCAGAGGCCTCTCCCCATTTACCTTCTAGATCTTATTTCTTCCATCCCCCTGATGCAAGCCTGGCTAAAAGAAGGGGGTGATAGTTCTGGAATAACGTTGGGTCATTCATCCCCAAAACAGATATACATATGCACCCATGCATAAGCAACATGCACGTACACACTGTGGGTTACCTAGAAATCCCGTCAATGTGTCCTCCTGGGGTACACAACATTTTCTGGGAGAAAGTTTTAACATAAGTAACGGAAATAAAAAACAAGAAAAGGAAACTTGTTTTTCGTTTGATGTGCTATCTGAATTTGTACTGATTTCTGGTCATGATAATGGGCTGGCTAAGAAGGCATAGCAGCAACACAGCAACACAAGCATGCCCTCCAAAGGCATCCTAAATAACATTTTTTTAATTTTTAAAAAGGCTGGGCGTGGTGGCTTACACCTGTAATCCCAACACTTTGGGAGGCCGAGGCGGGCAGATCACCTGAGGTCAGGAGTTGGAGACCAGCCCGGCCAACATGGCAAAACTCTGTCTCTACTAAAAATACCAAAATTAGCTGGCATGGTGGTGGGTAGTAATCCCAGCTACTTATGAGACTGAGGCAGGAGAATTGCTCGAACCCGGAGGCAGAGGTTGCAGTGAGCTGAGATCATGCCACTGCACTCCAGCCTGGGCAATAGAGTGAGACTCTGTCTCAAAAATAAATGAATGAATGAATTGATTTTTAAAAATAAATATCTGAGGTCAAAAGCAGGCAAGAGAGAGAGAAAAAATCTCCAAGGGCCAGAAATGAAGAGGGAGCTTAAAAATGTATGGACTTATCAGGGAGTAGGATTAAAGCCAGAGGAACCCAGAAAGATACTAGAATTGATCATGCACCTTAAGGATGGGAATGATAACACCAGTGACCCTAGAGGCTCCATATATAGCAGGAACTACAACTTGATTGCCTATAAAAATGTCAGGACCAAGAAAGAGCTGCCATGCCCTTGAATGGGGATAGAAAAGTACTTTGCAGTCTGAGACACAACCCCCAAGTGAGCTGCCTTCCTAGGTCATGAGAGAAAAGGGGCCAATTGAGGAATATTCCAGAATCCCAAGCCCTAGTATCAAGTGATGAGGACCCAAATCTGTCATTTGCAATGGTGTGGAAACTCAGGGCTAAGAAATATCAATAACAAAAAAATGCTCTGAGCCATGTAACCCAGTAAGGCCCCAGCAGGTACAGCCATAAAGCCACCCCTGTATAGACTTCTTCATAATCTAGGGCACGTGCAAGACTCCCATGAAACAAAAAAAAATCCCTTCAAAAGATGAATTCACAATAAAATGTTACAAAGAGCTGACAATCATCACAATCAATAGTCAGTCAACAGCAAATGGGAGAATTCACACCTGAGGAGCTAAAGATAATACAGCAATTTGGATTTGACTTTAAAATAAGTATATTTTTTGCCATGCACAGTGACTCACACCTATAATCCCAACACTTTGAGAGGCAGAGGTGGGAGAATCACTTGAAGCCAGGGGTTTGAGACCAGCCTGGGAAACATAATGAGATTCCATCTCTCCAAAAAATATTTTAAACATTAACCAGAGATGGTGTTGCGTGCCTGTAGTCCCAGCTACTTGGGGGCTAAGGCAGGAGGATTTTTTTTTGAAACAAGATCTCACTCTGTTGCCCAGGCTGGAAGGCAGTGGTGCAATCTTGGCTCACTGCAACCTCTGCCTCCCAGGATCAAGCGATCCTCCCACCTTAGCCTCCAGAGTAGGTGCATTCCACCACGCCCAGCTAATTTTGTGCGTGTGTGTATTTTTTTGTGGAGATGGGGTTTCACCATGTTGCCCGGGCTGGTCTTGAACTCCTCGACTCAAATGATCCTCCCACCCTGGATTCCTAAAGGGCAGGAATTATAGGCGTGAGCCACCGCACCAGCCCCTAATTTTTTTTTTTTTTTAAATAGGTCAAGCTTGGTGGCTCATGCCTGAAATTCCAGAAATTTGGGAGGCCAGGGAAGAAGGACTGCTTGAGCTTGGGAGTTCAAGACGAGCCTGGGCAACATAGTAAGATTTTGTCTCTACAAATTTTTCTTTTAATTAGCCAAAGGTGGTGTTACATGCCTGTAGCCCCAGCTACTCAGGAGGCTGAGGCAGGAAGATTTTTTAATTTTTTTTTTCAAATAGGCAGGGTGCAGTGGCTCAACCTGTAATCCTAGCACTTTGGAAGACAAGGAGAAGGGATCGCTTCGGCCCAGGTGTTGGAGACCAGCCTGGGCGACATAGGGAGACCCCGACTCTATTAAAAAATTTAAAATTAGCCAGGCAGTCATGGTGGCACACACCTGTAGTCCCAGCTACTTAATAGGCTGAGGTAGGAGGATTCCTTGATCTGGGAGGTCAAGGCTGCAGTGAGCTGAGATTGGGCCACTGCATTCCAGCATGGGTGATACAGTGAGATCCTGTCTCAAAAATAAAATAAAATAGAATAATTCTTTTAAAAAAAATTAAAGAATAGGGAGGGTGGAACACTGTCAAAGAACTAATACCAGATAAATTTACATAACCTAAATTTCCAGATTAAGAAAATTTACCAGGCGCCCAGCACAATGAATGAAGAAAAACACCACCAAGGTACACATCATGCATTCTAAAACTAAAAAGAAGATGTAAATTCTGAAACGATTGCATACAGTTAAAATCCAAAGCAATCTTTAAAAAAAACTACTAGAACTAATAAACGAATTTACTTAGGTCCCAAGTTACAAGTCAATATACATACTGCAACTACATTTCTATATACTACAGTAACCAAAAAAAAACTGGAAAATGAAAACTTTTTAAGATATCGTTTGTAATAGCATCCAAAAAACCCATAAAATACTTAGGGACAAATTTAGCAAAATATGTACAAGATTTATGTACCAAGAACTATAAAACATCCTTTGCAAAAACATTAAAGAAGATGTAAATGGAGAAAGATATCATGCCCATGGACTGGAAGACTCAATACTACAGCGTCAATTTTCTCTAAATTGATCTATGGATTCTACATAATCCAAATCAAAATCCCAGCTGGACATTATATAGAAATTGATAAGCAGATTCTAAAATTTCTCTGGAAACATAGTCAAAGCAATTTAGGAAAGAAGAACTGTCCCCTTTCCTAAGAGTCACCTGTCCGGGTTGGAAGAAGACAACGAAGGACTCCAGGAGAGAGGTCTTTGGGAAAGAAAAATTAATAGATTATCCACTGAGTGTGAATGTATTGAGGGAGACATTGGAACTGATGTCATGATAAGTACATGGAACATCCTCTCATCAATTCCAGGGAAAACAAAACTTGTACAAAGAAACATTGGACCCTACTGTGAATAATTTTTTACATAGTCATAATAACAAAAAATTGAATGTTGACTTAACCCAAAAATGTGGTATCTGTTTCTGGAGAATGGAGAAGGCAGTATTTGTGTTTGCTTGGATGGGTGAAAGCAGGAGAGAGATTGGGAGAATATTACATTCTCAAAGCCAAAAGAGGGAGTCATTGATGATACCTAAACCTGGAGGGGGAAAAAAAACAAGAACTAGCAGAGGGCTGGTCACAGTGGCTCATACTTGTAATCCCAGCACTTTGGGAGGCTGAGGTGGGGGGATCACTTGAGGTCAGGAGTTCAAGATTAGCCTGGCCAACGTGGTGAAACCCTGTCTCTACCAAAAAATGCAATAATTAGCCAGGCGTAGTGGCAGGCGCCTATAGTCCCAGCTACTCAGGAGGCTGAGGTGGGAGAATGACTTAAACCAGGGAGGCGGAGGTTGCAGTGAGCTGAGATCATGCCACTGCACTCCAGCCTGGGAGACTGAGTGAGACAAAAAAAAAGAAAAAAACTAGCAGAACAAGTATGATATTTAGAAATAAATAGATCACTACCAGATGAAACAGCTATGAGAGCTGACAGCTGCTGCCCTTGTCTTCAGGGATTGGAGCTAGAAGGCTGCTGGTTTTTTGTTGTAAGCTTCATAAAGCCATTTCATTTTTTCAACAATGTGTATAAAATACTTAGACAATAAAAAGAAAATTTAATCTTAAAAAGTCGAGTTAACATATTTTGATTATTTTTTATCTTATTATGTCTTTGATTCATTTCTACCCTGAAGGTTGGAAGGAGGACTTTGGATTTAAAAACTGAATACCAGGCTGGAAGAAAACATTGGTGCTGAGACTCCACCGTTAGCTCCTTGTGGCTTTCTGGGTGGAACCCAGAGTGGCCTCTCTGACCTCTGCATGGAAATGGCAAAAGACTAGGCTCCACCACTGTCTCTTGGTGAGTGGTCTTCTCCAGGAAGGCACATCTTTGGGAGGATCCTTAGACCAAAGAAGAGACTGTCATTTTACATCATTTGCATCTGTGAGATTTTACAGTCTCTGACAGACTCTTATTAAAATACTACTTTGCTGAGAAAGGGGCAAATTTTGCCTCTATGGCATAAAATGTGGATTATCAATTCGTATTTTTGCTGGAATTAACAAGAATGGGCCAGGGGATGGAGGGCAACGGGTGATGAGAGGCTGTGGTTGGTCAGAAGTGGAACTGGTTTAGGGGAAAACAGTAGATTTTGACATTTCGATTTAGAGTCTCAAACGTTGTCACCAAGGCTACAAAACAAACTTCAGGATTTTAACATCAGGAAGCATTGTGCAGAACATGCTGTTACATCTTAATCCCCATCCCTCACCTTACCCTGATGTGCATCCCCTCTGTAATCCCAATCTCATCACTGACCCCTCCCATTTCTGACCCCCACTCCTGTCCTATGATTCACCCCATCCCTAGTCCCAGCCCCATCCTGGACAAAGGAGTCCCTTCTTAAGGCAAACACTCTCCCTGGCTCTGACCATATCTAATCCTTACTCTATCTAGAATTGAAATATCAGTTTTTGATACTTCAATATGCTGTTAACTAAGTACCAAAATCCTGGCATTTTTAAAAAATCTGAAATCCAGATCATCTGTGTCTTGAGCTACACCCAGAAAATTACAGGCTGCATTAAAATTTCCAATCAGCCTGGGTGCAGTGACTCACACCTGTAATCCCAGCACTTTAAGAGGCTGAAGCAGGCAGATCACTTGAGCTCAGGGGTCCAAGACCAGCCTGGGCAACGTGGCAAGACTCCATATCTACAAAAAATTTAAAAAATTATCTGGGCATGATGGCGCACAGCTCTGGTCCCAGCTACTCTGGAAGCTGAGGTGGGAGGATCACCTGAACTCAGAAGGTTGAGGCTGCAGTGAGCTGTGCATGCACCACTGCACTCCAGCCTGGGTGACAGAGCAAGACCCTGTCTCATTAAAAAAAAAAAAAAAACTAATCGAAAAATGTTGCACTTGTTTGAAGAGTCCACTATATCCCTCCCCTGTTTAAAACACTTCTGAGTTATTTTGTTGCTGTTTGAGCCTCATTTGCCAAGTTCCTAGTGAGGCTGAGCATTTTTCACGTGGTTATGAGTCATTTGCATTTCCCCTGGACCCAATGTGGATCCCTATTTGCTTACTGAAGCCTCTGAGGGAGTCATCCTTGCAGGGGCATAAGGTGAAGAAGGAGGAAGTTGGACTTTGAGGAAACAGTAGGAGAGGTGGAGGGGGATTAGCGGAGGGAGGAGAGGAAAAGGAGGCCCCAGTTCTCAGCCTTCCGCCCTAGATTCTCTGTGCATCCTTTGCATCCTTCTTGTCTTCTCTGCTGAATCAGGTCTATCTCTTAGGGCTCGAGTGCCTAACTCCCTCCTCACTCACCTGCCTGGAGAGCCTTAAGCAGGACAGACTGAGGAGCCTCTGTCTTGGCCCCGGAAGAGCATCTTAGATGATGCTGCAGATAGGATGGTGACCCTACCAGGCACGTCTTCTGCTCCAGCCTTATAGCTATTAAGCCTTCCCTGACATTTATTCCAGGCCTGACACCCCCTCCCTGAGCCTCACCACTCCCCCACACTTATCCCATTCCAAAGCCTCACTCTCCATATCTGGTCCCAGCTCCATGTTGAATCTCCCTGTTCCCAACACCTCACTGCGACCCTGACTCTCACTCTCCCTCCTTGTAGATTGCTCCCGATTCCTGGCATTCATCCTTTTCTGATATCATCCCAAGCTGCCACCCCATCCCTGCCCCAACCCCATCTTTGATTTCAACATCAATCACTGATCCCCATCTCAAGCTTGATCTAGGTCCTGTCTCTGAGCCTCACCCTATTCCCAACCTCAAGCCATCCCTGATCCTTCCCCACACATGCTAAACCCACACACTGTCAGTTTTGCTTAAGCTGGTTTGACTTCTGTTTCTATCATTTGCCATCAGAAGAGCCCTGACATCATCAGTCCTCACTTGGGACATTTTTACACAGATAAACATCTAGTGAAGCTAAACCACAAAGGCAAACTTAATAAGTGGACAGACGGAGGCTGAAAGGGGAGAGGACAGACAAGAGGAGCTTTGAGTAGATGGTGTGCAAATGAGCTGTGGTCTTTTCAGCAGGCTTTCATTCTTGTGATCATTATTTATTGAGCATTTAATAGGCACCAGGCACCAAGGACATAGAGTGAATAAACTGACAGGGCCCTGTCTCCAAGGAGAGAAAACAGACTAGGAAAAGACTGCAACTCATGGAAAGCATTTGCGGAGGGAGTGGCGATCTCATGTAGTTTGAGGAAGCCGGGCAAGGCCTAACCCAGAAGATGATGCTCACCTCAGGGTGAAGCTGAGACTCCCTGGAGGAGCATTTCTTTTTACTTGTGGACAAAGGGATCCTCCTCCACCTGGGGTATGGGCATGAACAGGAGTTTCTGTGCCTCAAGAGATTCTTCTACCAGGAGTTAAAGCACCAGGGAACACTGCCCTTCAACCCAGAGAGGCATGTTTTTAGGAGGTGCTGCCCCCATTCTACTGCAGGAACAGCCAACAATGCTGCACACACCCTTGACTCTGTCACACCCAAGATACTTCCACAGGGACAAGCACGGAACAGAAACTTTATTAGGAACATCTGCCTCCCAATGGACTGGTGGCTGCACATGGCTTTCTGGGGATGCTGATGCTCCACGCCAGCCTGGAAGCTGCAGGAGGGAAGGGCTAAGGGCTGCTTGTCTCGTTCCACCTGGGGCTCAGCAGATGGCCAGCACATGTGTCTGCAATGTTGGGCATGGGGGTAAAGGGGGTTCTTGTGGCATAGATCTGGCTTCCGAACCCTCTTCCTCTTTGTTCATCCACCACCCCCAAGGGGAACATGTGTTTCCAGCTCCTCACAAGGCCACCTGGCAGGATGATGTTTTGGCAATGCTTGCCTCAATGTCTCCAGCAGACACTGCAACACACCTGAGATGGGAAAGCCATCCCCTGAGCTCAGATCAGAGCACACAGAGCCACCAGCCTGGTGGCTCAATACTTAACACTCAGAGTTGAGGAGATGCTCCTGTGAGGGTCAACGAGAGCATCCAGCCCTTATGAGGACATAGCTTCAGCCCTATTCTCTCATCTAATGTCAGCTTCGGGGCTCGCATGTGACCATGCTAATTAGCCAGTTAGTGGGTTAAAGATGTGACGTTCAACAGGAATGACGGTGCTTCCTTTCCATGGAGGTGCAAAGGCCGGTCCTTGGAGGTACCTCAACAGCTCCTCAGAAGGTTGGTATGGCCCCTGAAGACACCAGTTCCTAACTTCCCCACATCCTATAGCGTCCCCCCAAAACCCAGATAGTGCCTGTCCAGAGCCAGATCACCTTCCACACACAACCTCAGGGTGTTGGTTATTCTTTCCTTCTGAGAAGAGATATTCCTTCATTGATGGTTTTCAGAGGTTGGAAGAGACATTGACAGATGAAGAAGTGTAGGAGGTAACATGATGACGTGCCAGGAACTCCTTGCTGACCAGGCCATGCATGGCCAGGATCTTGAGGAATCCATGGCGAAAATTTTGTCCGATGAAGGCATAGATGATGGGGTTGAGGCAGCTATGGAAAAATCCCAGAATCTCGGTGGCATCCAGGGCCTGGCCGATGTCGTTGCGGCGCTCACAGCTCTCCTCGATCAACTGGGTCCTCATGAGGGTGTCTGTGAACAGGACCAGGTTGTAGGGCAGCCAGCAGAGCAGGAAGATGAGGACGACAGCAAAGACGACCCGCATGGCCCGGTGCTTCTGCCCCATGTGGGCCTTAAACAGCGTACGCAGGATGAATCCATAGCAGAACAGCATGACAAACAGCGGCACGATGAAGCCAAAGGTGTGAGGCAGGGTCCGCAACACCATCCGCCATTTTGCTGTGTCATTTCCCAGGACCTCATAGCAAACTGGACTGGAATTGTTTGGATGATAAGCCTGGCGGAAAAGGAAGAAGGGCAGGGACAGAATCATAGACAGTCCCCAGCAGCCAACACAAACAAACTTGACCAAGTGACGCTTCTGGGTCAGTGTGCGTGTGGCATGGACAATGGCCAGGTAACGGTCCACACTGATGCAGGCCAATAGCAGGATGCCACTGTAGAAGTTGACTTCCTTCAGGAGTGAGACCACCTTGCACAGGAATGTGCCAAAAATCCAGCCATTCACCTTGGAGGCGGCCCAGATGGGCAAGGTCAGGGCAAAGAGTAGGTCGGCCAATGCCAGATTCAGCAGGTAGACATCAGTGACGGAGCGGCCAACCCTGCTGTATAAGATGACCAGCATCACAAGGGAGTTTCCCAGCAGGCTCAGCAGGAACACTAGGGCATAGGTGACGATCACAACATACTTGTTGAGTGTCTCAGTCTCTAGCCTACAGGGACTGAAATCTTCATCTGTAGGTGGCATGCCGGTGAAATTTAGATCACCGTCATAATCCCACCCCGGTGGATCTGTAATATTCGACATGTCCTCTTCAGTTTCAGCAATGGTTTGATCTAGCTGGAAGGTTAGAAGGAAGGAAATGTGATTTAGTAGCTCGGATTCAAGGCATCCTCATCAAGAATGTGAGAGCAGTTACTGGGATATCCTTGGCTTCCCTGTTGGTTTGGCAATGAGAGCTCCCCTTCCTCCTTTGCCTCCAACCTGGTCTTCTTTGGAGGTTGGCTTCCCAGTGTTCTCCACCTTCCACAACTCCAAGGCCTGGCCTGAGCATGGCGTAAGATGAAATACGGGGAAAACACCTTAACCCTAGTTCAACCTACAACTGGCTCCTCTCAGCCTATGTCTCTACCTCTGTCCCTCTTTAGCCTTCTCTGTCCTCAGCTGTGTCTGTGCATTTGGATGTGGGGACCAGGTTGGTCTTAGACATTCAGGGAAGGGCCAGCATTAAGCAAAATGTAAGAAGGCCAACCTGTTCCCAGGTGTCCCCTTCTACTATTTCCTTCCCTATGTTCTCCCTGATTCTTGTTTACCCCCTGAAAATCTACTGGGGAAGGAAGTGATAAACAAACAAACATTGCATATAACTGTATATTTTTAAGCCTCGTCTTTAAATGAGGAGCACACATTTTTGTTCCTCTGTCTAAAGGAGTTTTAAGTATTTGAGAAGATAAAGTCTCCATCTTGGTCCCTGAAACCCTCCACCCCGACAAAATCCACAGAATCGTTCAAGAGTTTTCAATATTATTTCCTACTGTGAAACATTTTGCTGAAATAAGATCTTCCCAGAAGCCCAGTATGTGAAACAGATAAAAGCTGAGCCACTGTGGGGCAGAGTGTGCTAATTT